>NC_046154.1:45636859-45916859 GCF_011064425.1 Rattus rattus | reverse complement strand
TGTAGGTGTGTCTTTAGGGGTGGTCACTTGATATTAGATAACTGATGGCTGTGCTTGTCTCTGGGGAAGACTATTTCCCCTTCCCTTAGTTGCCTGTAGTTCTTGGTCTAGGGTTGAGGCCCTTTGAGCTTATTAAATCAAAGGAAAGTTTTCTAAGACACTCGAAACAAAGCCTGGAGAATTCCCTGGGATCTTAACCCCAGTCTCTCTATAGCTATCCCCAAAGAGAAATGTCAGAATGGCTCAGGATGGGGCAGGCATCATTTGTTAGTTGTCCAAATAGTCTACTTTGGAAGAGGACATTTAAGTAGAGAGGTCTTGATCCTTATCAAGCAGGTCGCTGCTTTCCTGTCCCTGAGGCATGGACCATCCTTGGGGCTCATTGACTGACACATTCCTGATGAACAACCTGGGCAGGATGTACAGAGAAGCTGGGCCTCTGCCCTAGCTATATTCTCTCTCTCTCTCTCTCTCTCTCTCTCTCTCTCTCTCTCTCTCTCTCTCTCTCTCTCTCTCTCGGGAGCTCACCTAGTTTAAGGATTAAATGCTAAGCTTTGGTATACACCCAAGGGGAGAAGTGTCTTTTGTAGGAGTTGAGGATCTATGAATCTGGGGCTTCTCTGGTCTGAGTCTCCACATGGCATCTGGCTGTAAGAGGACGCTTGGGAGATATGTCACCCTGAGGGTGTGTGGCATATGTCACCCTGAGGGTGTGTGGCATCCTGAGTCTGGTCCAGAGCTGGACTTCCCAGATTGTAATTCAGTGGTCTGCTGGCCAGTAGTAGCACTGCCCTCTGCCCTGTGGGGCTTCTTTTCTCCTATCTCAGTCCACTCAGCCAAGACTAAGGTCAGCAACCAAGGTATTTGTGGCCTCTGTACTCTCCAAGCTCCTAGGACTTGGATGAGGTTTCAGAAACACCAAAGAAAGCAGATCTTTAGGAGTACAGAGAATTCTTCCCCTACCCAGGAAGTATAACATCATAGGGTGTTTGACTCCGTGTGCCCCTCAGAAGAGGGCTTCTCGGTTCCTTTCTTGTTCCTGGTTTAGGATGATGTTTGACAGAACTAAGGGAGGCAGATATGCCTACAGAGGAGTGAGAGTTTTGTGTCGGGCTGTGCTTGCTTGCTTGTTTTTGTTTTAAGACAGGGTCTCCTAAGTCCCAAGGTCTTGAACTTGCTAAAGAGCCAGGGATCCTACCTCTACTCTCCAAGTGCTAGGACTACAGGCATGTGACATGCTTCCCGGTTTTATTCAGTGCTGGGACTGGGCCAGGAGCTCAAGCATGCTAGGCATGCACATTACCAACCTAGGCTCCATCTCCAGCCCTAGGACAATAAAACCTTCCTAAGCCACATCGGCAATGGTGACAGGTGCGGTATTCAAATTTAGCCTTTGGCTCAAACTCTCATTTAACTTTTCCAGTGACTTTTAATAAGTGGTTACATCATGACTAAAGACCCTATCATATACCCCTTTACTATCTGGGGAGAAGGACAGAGGAGACAGAAGGACAGAGCCAGGTCAGATCTTCCCAGGGAATGTATCTTCTGCTCTGTAGGCATCCCCGGCTGAGACCTATGACACAAAGGTACTGCTCACACACAGAGACATCACCCCCTTGCGGTCATTGCCTTCTTCCAGAGGTGAAAGTTCAGATAGTTCTGCCTGGTTCTAGTTTGGGAAGCAGTGGTCAAAGCAGGGAAATTTTGTGGTTCTTGATTTTAGTCTTGATGTTTTCAACCATGGTGCTGACTCTTAAAGACTGCCCTGAAGCAGCGCTCATTTAGTGTGACCCTTAGCAAAGACTGGGACCCAAACTCATAATGCTCTCATCACACTCTACCACAGTGTCTCCCCCAAAGCCTGCCATAATGTCTCTTCATGTTTGCACCATTGGTTGGAACACTCATGAGATTTCTTTAGATCGTGGTGGTTATGCACAACTTGAGTCAGCTTTCGGGAGAAAGGTCCATTTCTCAATGACTTTTCAAGTCAGCTGTTGGTTGTCACTGTGTTCCTCCTGGAATCTTCTGGGACCCAGTCCAAGATGGGTAAAAAAGCTTCTTAAAGTGTCTGTCAGGACTTGGATCATGTGACTTCTACCCATTTCCATCCGATGAAGCAAGTCACATGATCAAGCCCAGTGTTGGAGAAACTGGAGGTATACTCCTCCCACAACAAGACACTGCAAGCCAGTTGGCAATGGACAGAGATGGAAAATTGCTTGTAGAAATGGCTGTGAATTCTCTCCTACAACTTCTGATGCTCTTGCCCATAAGTGCTTGATGGGTCCTGAGCACAGAATCAAATGGGCTTCCTGCTCTTAAGATGACCCAAGAAACAAAACCATAGAAAGGAAACGTCAGCATCTTTGACAAGTTTAACTTTCCTGCGTCCCCCTCTGGGAGGGAGGACTAATGTGTTTCCTCTGAATGTGGTGTCTGGTTGAGCCCAGCTACAGGGCAGAAGTTTGGGCATCTCACCCTTTCTTTTAGCAGGCTACATCAGCAGGGTCTGCGCCTCCTGATTTTTGCTCCTATGGCCTCAATTCCTTTGCCGCTAGTAATTTTATAACTATTCTCAACTATTGATGTGTGCTCTATGTCACCTCCCTTCTGTTATTCTCAATTCCGTCACCATCCTTACAGCCAACAGCTTCCTATTTGAATGTGAAGAACCATTCCCATGTTCTTGGTTGGAAATCTAACTGAAAGAATTCTGCTGAGTGTCATGGGATTG
This sequence comes from Rattus rattus, assembly GCF_011064425.1. Taxonomy (NCBI): domain Eukaryota; kingdom Metazoa; phylum Chordata; class Mammalia; order Rodentia; family Muridae; genus Rattus; species Rattus rattus. The sequence continues at coordinate 45,914,119 of NC_046154.1, read as the reverse complement.
CAGGGGAGAGGAACGTTGTATGTTCTGAGCAGTGAAATAGGATAGGGAAGAGAGAGAGAAGACTGTGTGGGTTCAGAAATTCTTCAGAATAATGAAGATGATCAGGAGTGGGAACGAGAGATGCAGCGGGAGCAGAGGCCTGGATGGGAGAGCATTGATGTCTCAGCGGCATGGTAAGAGGAAGAAGAGGAAGCTAAAGAAGCAAAAGGATCCATGCCATTCTGGGTTGCTGTGGTTGCTTGGATGTTCACCTTGGCTGAAAGACTTGTCCTCTGGTGGTAGTGTTGGGAAATGGCAGAACCATGAGGTATACAAGTGGGAAGAATTGGGCCATTGGGTTAGGGTTGTGCTCTAAAACAGTGGTCACTTTTTATTTTAGATAGCCAGTCTGGCCACAAATTTGCTATTTGCTATGTAGCCAAGGCTGGCCCTGAACTCCTGGCCCTCCTCCCTCCTGTGCTGGGAACTACAGGTGTTGACCACTATGCTTGTATTGAAAAGGTTGATATACAAGTAGTAAACCTGTTCCTTCCCAGCTCTCTACTTCCTGATCTGCAGAGGCTATGAAATAATGCAGTTAAAGCTAAAGGGCGGCCATTACCACAGAGCCTACAGTGTGCTCTTCAAATTTTGAGTCTTCTGAATCAGGAACCCACACAAATAATTTTCTTCACAAGTAGTTTGAATCAGGTGTTAACACGGTGATAAAAAGTCAAAAAAAATACAGCCTTGGGTGTTAAGCCTATGAGGCTGATATGAAATTGCTCAGACCTCTTTTAGTTCCAGTGACACAAATCCAAGACAAAACAGTTCAAGTTTCATGTAAAAGTGTAGCTGAAATAAAAGAAGAGAAGATTAACAGACCAGGGGATACAGTGCCTGTCTAGCGTGAGGCCTCAAGTTCAGTTTTCAATACCACGAAATCAAAACAAAACAGGCAAATATGCGTCTAACTTTAGTGTCTAGTGCTTGCTATCCCAGAGCTTGGGAGACTGCACCAAGAGGATTGCAAGTTGGGGGCTAGCCTGAGCTACGTTAATAAGCCATGGTGTTGGGTAATTGTTCCTATGACAAGTCAAAATACCTGAGAAAGAGAAGGAGCCTAGGATAGGAAGGAAATCAGGAAGTCTCTCAGCAAACTGAAGAAGTAAGAGTATATGAGATGAAGGTTGTAAATGATGGGGATGCAGAGGGACAGCTGGGGTGGAGAAGAGAGTTGAACACAATGGTTGTGGAGAAACATTCAGGAGCAGGGTTGTGATATGATGTGAGTTTAGCTGGTTGTGAATTTCCAAATAGAATCTGAGGTCAAGATCAGAAGCAGGTGTGGGCTCAGTCTGTGGATCTCTGATGCTGGCTTTGGCAATCTGGAGAAACCTATCATTTTGGAAATGGGGAGCATTTCAGACTAAGTTGAGAACTGGACTTCATTTAAGACAGCAGAAACTCCATTGTTCTGAAGCCAATTAGAGGGAGGAAAGGACCAGGGTTGACCAGTCTGCTTAATTGGTTGTCACCTTTGCCACACTAGACTCTCAGCTCCTGAAACACTTTATTAATGAACCGGAGGAAAAGGTTACTACCTGGACTTACTGATCAAGAGCCTTCCAGGATCCTGACAGTAATTGAGAGTGCACTGGGAGTTGTTCTGAGCTGACTAGGCACATGAGGTGGTAACTTGAAGTAGAATTCGCAGACTTTGGGTACTTTTGAAATAACAGTAAAGACACTGTTAGGCATGACATACCAGGTCTGGTCTCTTGTTCACCATGTCCTACCACAATGGATAAAAAGCTGCCAAGCACCTTTTCGAATACAGAAAGGGTTCTCAGCCCCCTTTCCTGTGTTCGCATGGATTTGTCCTGTCTGCTGTTTCAGACACGCATGTGTACACTCACGGTCCTATGTCTTTGTCGAGCTGACAGCAGCATCGACATCACTGTCTCCAAGGAGTCTAGCTTGGGCCTCAGCCTTGGGTAGGTTCTTCCCCTATGGCCTCGGCATGCTTTGGCTTCCCATTCTTCTAACACCTACCACCACGAGATCACTATATCCATCTTCTACACGGGATGGGAGCTTGTCAAGTGTAGGACTGTATGTGCCTCACTGCAGTGCCCCCGGGGGACAGCACAGGGTCTGTCTGCCTGCGCCATTGCACGATTGCTGGGCAGAAGTATCTTGAGCCCTGCTGGGTGCATCTCACCCTTCACACCTCCAAGGATCCATCCTACCTCTTTCATTCAGCCATCATTCTCCAAGCACCTACTCCTCACTCAGGCTGGAGCTCTAACAAATGGCCCAGCCCCTTTTCCATCTCTTCCAGTCAGATGGATTTCCAGCACATATGGTAGCAGGCGTTATGGTGGAGGGAAATGGGAGGCCTTTGTCAAAGTCCTGTAGAACAAAAAGTTGGATATATTTTGTTCAGTTCCAACATTAATAGCTTGCTTTACCACTATTTCCCTTACTATGTCTTCCCTCTCCTGCATCCCCCTTTGACCTCTGGTTTCAGAGGTCAAAATTTTGACTGGGAATGTAATAGCATGTTTGTCACTGTTCCAAGTGAGGGTAAATCCAGGAGGCATGAGATAGATCCCTGGCTTCTCCCTCACTTCTGAGTCTTTCCCTCCCCTTAAAGCAGAAGCGATAACCTACTTCCCTCAGAGGGCTGTTTTAGGACTCTGTTTACGAACTATTAAGAACTGTGCACAGGCCCCACCATTGAAGAGGTCGATTGAGTCAAAGTAGAGGGTATAGCATTGTTCCACAGGGACCCAAAACAAGTAACATGGAATAATAAAACTATTTAAATTGGAAAAAAAAAGAACTGTGCAGATATACAATGATTGAAACTCTTACTGGTGAGCTCTAAAACTAGGTGTGCTCTCCCCAAGTCCCCAGTACTTAGCAAAGGACTTGGCAAGATGTCAGTGGTCAATAAAAATTTGCTGTGTTGGTTGACCCCAGAGGCTGAAGAGAAAGAGGGGTTCCCCAACAGTTGGGAGACAGTGGAAGGGCTGAAAGTGTGTGGGGACATAGGGGAAGGTGAGTTACGATGCCATTCATCCACGTTGCAGTCACTTCACATGCCTTGAGCACGTCCATACTGCCATGTGAGGCAGAAGACAGAAGCAATTAGGCTGCTTGCCCAAGCTGATAGAAATACACTGAAATGTAGGCTGGCTTCCAGGCCTCTTCCCACTGCCCACCTGCAGAATGTGGCGCTTCCCCAGTCAGCGTTAATTCCTCAGAACGGATTTTTGTGGCCTAGCTTTGACCATGTCTTCTTCATCCACCCCGATGGTGAAAACCCATTTCCTGCTTTACCTGTTAGCCCCTTTCCTAGGCAAGCCAGTCAAAGGACCAAGGAATCTATTCGTGTGATATTCATTAAGGAAGAACGGTATGCTGAAGGGTCTCTGAAGTGGCTGGGTTCCTGAGGCCAGGGGATAATGAGCCAGCAGCTGTGTCTTTCTTCATCACATGTCTGCAATTAGCAAGAGCTTCTTTGGCTTGCCTTTCTCGGGTCAGGAAATAGGCCACAGGAGAGGCTTTCAGCTGCAGGGGGTTGGCAGAAGGAGTTGGAGCCTTCAAGCTGTGAGGCCAGGGGAAAGGAGCCTCGTTTGTACCTGGGGTTCAGGCTTTGCTGTAGCTGGCAGAGTAGGAAGGAGGAGGGGAGTGGAAAGAGACCCTCTTTGTGGGAGATGATAAATGAGGAAAGAGCATTAGAAAGAAGCTGTCGTTGTGACAGACAGCTTTGTACAACGATTTACCTATTGTCTCACTCCATCCTCAAACTGTTCTCTGTGGGAGACTGTTGCTATCCCCCATCCCCGCCCCCGCCGACAAACAAGAAGTCTGAGAACCAGAGAGGTTAAGTGATTCAGACAAGTATGGTGGCTTGCCCAGATTCAGACTCCACGGCCAGCAGATAGAAAAGCAAGCAGATTTGTAAAGAAAGAAAATGAAAGCTCTGTATAGTGAGTGACACAGGCCTGTGATCACTGCGTACTTGGAAGACTGGGGAAGAGGGGTAGCCTGAGCTATACTGGGACCCTGTCTTAAAAACAAAACAAAACCAAGAAGAGGGGAAAAAAAACCCTCAATGGCAGTGTGGGATGGAGTCGGATGGTGGAGGACAAAGAAAAGAGGGGCAGAGCTGTGTATACACCCCGGGGCCAGGCAAACCCAAGAGCAAACTCAGTTCCTACTAACAACCATGTGACTTGCTCCCCAGTTATAGATCAGGAATGTTATGTGGGTTAAATAGGATGATACATGTGACGTTTCTAGCTTAGTGTATGGAATATGAGAGGTGGTCAATAGACACGAAGGATGCCAAAAGAGAAAGTGTGAGGCCACCCAAAAGGAAGAGCAAACCAAGTGTCACTGAGACTCTGAAGAACCTGCCCTCCAGAGTGCAGACTAGAGCTCGGCAGAGTGGAGTGAGAGGGAGGAGGAGAAACAAGAAAAGGCCCCCAAAGGGACAGGGCACATGGCAGAGTTGGTGGTGGAAACTAGCTTGGTATGTACAAGGCCCTGGATCCTATCCCCAGGGGGATGAAACCAGCAGGAAGTCTAACTGGTGCTCTAACCTAGCGTGGGCACACCAGCTTACTTCCCCGAGCCACAACGCCAGCACTGGAGATTTGAAGAGTGCATGACTGACTGCCACTCCTTCCCTTCCTTCTGTCCCCCAGCCGCCACCTGAACAGAAAGTGAGGTGATGGATTAGCTAAGCGTTTTGGAACATGTGAAGTTCTCTGATTCCATACGTCACTCAGCCAGCACCTGAGGTCCCCCACGTTCCTCCTCAGACACCGGGCTGTGTCCCTCACAGGTCACACTGAAGTAATTCTATAAGGCAGAGAGAAGAGCATTCCCACTCATAAACTAGGAAGTTAATTTGTAAGCAGAACAAAACGATTTGCCCAGAATTGAATAATCACTGGCAGAGTTGAAATCTACCTGGTTTTAAAACGTGTGTAGGTAACCGTTGACCTGTCCTGTCTCTGTGAGGCAGAGCCCTCTGTGCATGGAATTAGACCTCCCCAATGACTCGGCTGGGGACACAAAACGGTCCCAGCAGAAGAGATGGGGAAGTCTGTATTTATCATCATCTTTTCTCCCTAGGGTTTGACTTCTTTGAAGCCAGCGCCAAGGAGAACATCAGTGTGAGGCAGGCCTTCGAGCGTCTGGTGGACGCCATCTGCGATAAGATGTCTGACTCAATGGACACAGACCCCTCCGTGCTAGGCGCCTCCAAGACCACACGGCTCTCGGACACCCCGCCGCTGCTCCAGCAGAACTGCTCTTGCTAGGCAAGGCCCGCCCTGCTGTTCCCCCCCATGTCGCCCACTTCTCCTCTGCTTCTCTCTGTTACTGTCCGCTCCCGAACCCCAAGCCAGCTGAGTTCTTTGCCAGCCTCTGTGGTTCTCTGCAGATGGCCCCAGCTACAGATACTAACTGCAGGTTACTGTGTGGGTGAAGACTCCTCTTAAACAGAAAACTCCCTCTTAGGAAGGAGGTTCAATATAGAGACTTGGAAAGAACCTTTTCTGCCCTTAAAATAAAATTCCCTTCATTTACCAAGATACAACTCCCACGCGCACTCCTTAGGGGTTGGCCAGTGTGTAAAGTGAGGCCCACCTGCACAGCTGATACTATTAAAGAAAATGTCTCAAAGCATAACCTGCTTGTTTCCTCTCAGGCTCCCTGTGGGGTTTCTCTCAACGCAAGTGCAGCTTTGCTTTGCAAAGCCCGGAGCCTGTTACCACGGATGCCCACAGGGCCTGGGCAGTTGCTGTGGTGACAGGACAGTGCTAATCTCTGGAGAGCTCAGATTCTAGTGATGCAGAAGGAGCAGAGGCTGAGTCAGAAACACACTTAAAAGAAAAGGATTATCTTCTGCAAAATGTCAAAGGCTCCTGCCATTTAAAAGACCAGGACCAGAAGGGGGAAAGGCAACACAGACAGGCCCAGGTCTCACCTTTCTAGTCCTGTTCTTTTGTCTCACAATGTAGCCTTAGGCCAGTCTCAAATGTGCTAATTAATTTAGGCTGAATTTGAAGCTGATCTCCTGCCTCAGTTTCCCCAGTGCTGGGAATACAGGTGTGTACCATCACACCTGGGTTCTCCAGCTGGTTCTTGGCTGTCATAAAATTTGACACTGATTCTTGGGCTCCCGGAATCTGCGGTTTGAAGCTGATGAGCTCATCCCCCAATCTATCTAGTCTAACTAACCCTCCCCAGACTTTCCAGTTCTGACAGGTGGCTGTCAGTCCTCTCCACCAAATTTCTGCTGTGACCTGCGTGACTTGCCTACGGTGACTGGCAATGAAGAACCCACAGACACAAGTACAATAAAGTTGGAATACGGTAGGCGCGGGCTCTGATGGAGACTGTCACCAGCAACCTGAAAATGCAGTTCTGAACAAGGAGGTGGGTTTATTGTACTCAGCCAAATGAGGAGAGAGGTTAGCTGATCTCATTAGAAGGGGCTCTGTAGGGAGGAAGCAGGCTTAGCAGCCATGAGCACACTCTTGTCAACTTCCTTAGTGGACCAGGGAAAGGCTTTGTTATTCCATGGGCCCCAAAGCATTGTGGTCTTTGAGATGGTTGGGTTAGTTCAACAGTTTACATTCACTCTGGACTTCATTAGCTCCCCACGAACTCTTTTAAAGCACATCTTCTATCAGATGGGAGTGGCGGCTCGGGCCTGTAATCCCAGCATATTGAAGGTTGAAGCAGAGGATTGACTGTTCCGGAGCTGCCTGGGCTGCAGATCCCTGTCCAATTTTTATTTAAAAAGCAAACATGTCTTCAGGGCGGGCGCCAGAGCTGTTCATAGCCAAGACCTCTCTTTGCTTCAAACTGAAAATGGACGTGTGGAAATCCCCCATCTTCCCACCCCATTTGAACTAGATCTGCTGCCAGCAATCTTTCCATCCCTACTCAGGGTCTCCTTGATTTAAGAACAAGAACCATGGCCTACTCTTTCCCAGGGTCAGACCTCCCCATGAATCCATTTGCCACTCTGCAGAGTATCTTCCCCCATCTTGCTCATTTCTTCTAACCTGCCAGGCACTCCTCAGCAGCCCAACTGGAAAAGGGGGATCAGGCAGAACTAATCTAAGGGGACATAATACTGGAAAAAAAAAAAAAACCGAGGAAAATTGTATTCCCAGGTGTGGCACCTCTCTCCTCTTTTCCTGGAACTAGCATCTATCAGAGAGATAGATAACTTCTGGTAAATGCCCCTTCATCAAAAAACCTGAGTGGGGAGAGAAAAATTAATCTGAGGCCAGCGTTGGTTAGCTTTTGGTTCTAGCTGCTTTGGACACTGGAACATATCTGTATTTTAGTGGGAATACTGACATGGAACCAGCGGTGATCTCTGAAGGTCTCTGTTCCTGACCATAGCTTGAGTCCACAGCCTCCTGTGCTAATGTGTTACCTCAGTAGCCAGTTCGAGTTTGAAGGGGGGGCGTCTCTCAGCTTTCTGTGATTCAAATGCAGCTCTTTGTACTGGAAAGGCACACCAGCTGACAGCAGGTCCAGTGACCCAATGAAAGGGCCAAATAGAATGAGTTCCATGGACGTGTTGCATTCTTTGGTAAACTGTAGAAGAGAGAGTTTAGGTTTGAGATTTAGGACATCTGCCATTTAACCAGGGTTTTTGTTAGACATTACACTTAGACATTGTTCCCAGCAATTTCCATGTATTAACTCATTTATCTCCCTAACATTTTTTGTGAGGGAGACACTTTAGTCAACCTCACTTGAATATGTGGAAACAAGGCTATCTGGTTTGCATAAGGTCACATAATGAGCAAATGGTGGCATGGGGGCTCAAACGTGGGGAGTGCATCCCTACGTCTGTGCTTTGACCAACATTCTGCACAGCAGTTCTTTTCGATGAACGTGATCCCGACGCTTGGAATCCTGCCAAGGTTGTCAGGACCAAGTCCACCTGGGAAAAGATGTGTGTCTGTGTTGTGTTTACAAATTGCTCAGCTACTCGTACTAATCTGAGGTGATGGATATCCAGTGTACAGCAGAGTTAGTTTCTGAGGCAACCAGATCCCATGGGCTTAAGCAAGAAATGGCCATCGTCCTTACGGCCATGCGCTGACTTTCAATCAGTGCCTGAACACGTGTCTGGCTCCCAGGCAGTGATCTGAGCAGTCTCCATGTTCCAACCATGAACTTGATTGGCATCTTTGACTAAGGGAAAAAACAATCAAACAAACAAACAACAACAACAAAAACAAAACCACTACGGTCCCTTCTCAAGGATCCCCATATGCCTTATACATTATAAGGCTGCAGAGGGTGTCATGGAAGCTGTTTTCTCTGTGTAATATTCATACCAGGGTCTTCATAATGCCTGAGTGTTTTTAGCGCCTACATTCAACAGTATTACGTGCCCATGAAAAGGCTGAATCTTCTGCTTCAGAAATTACTCAGGAGCCAGTTCAAGGGAGCAAACACCTCTTCACACCCAACAGAGAGTCAAGCGGTTTTTGCACGAGCTCTTCTACAGGCGACAGACAAACAGGCCTGCTTTCGAGATGGTAATTCCCTAGCCCTGCTCCATGACCTCATTTCTGTTTCATGGAAGGCAGCCACTTCCTGCTGATTGTAGCACAGCGTTCATCAATCACGGTAATAGCACAATTAGCCACCGAGGTAGGAGCTGCATAAAATGTGTTAGTGGTAACTTGTCCCAGATTTTATCTTCCTAAACAAACCAAAGGAAAGAAGGGTTTTTTTTGTTTTTTTTTTAAAGACATCATTGTCCTTTAAGGAGGTGAAAATAGGCCAGAAGTACATAGAACCTCTTTTAAATGCATATGTGTCTGCAAACACAGCTCAAAGAAGAAACTCACCTCTTTCAAGTACCTACTAAGGGCCTCGTAATGTTAAACACTGGACAGATGTCACAGATAAAAACCAGTGGCGTCTCCTCATCCGGTAGTTATATGGTGACACTTGGAAGATCTTATCTTGGGACATCATTGTGTCCATTTGTCAGGAAAGGAAATGGACGACGTACCCAAGGCAGCCCCTGGAACCATTTGAATCTACCTCTGTCTGAGTCATACCCGTCACAATTTTCTTCCTCACACTACCCCAGATGAAGAACTGATGGGGCAGGGGTACCAACTAGCTCCCAAGGTCTTTCGGTTGAACCCTTGTGCCCCAATTCCATTGTGAATGTAGCTTTAAAGCATAGGAAAAAATAAGCATCCCGCAGGCCTGACTCTCCCACCGTTCCTATTGCCTGCCCCTGCTCCCAAGCTTCTTCCCTGGGTACTGGGCTTCCCGGGTACCTAAGAAATGCTTGTTTGACTTTGCCAAAGGTTTGGAAGAGAGACAAGGAAGTACAGCAAGTTAATGTCCTGGTTGGTACCTATCAATTCCAGGTTCCTCATCCCAAGCCTAAACCCGACTTCCTGCCATAGCTGAAGGATCAAGGAACATCCTGTGGTTTGTTAGTGTATACAAAAGACTGGGCCATGACAGAAATGCTGCTAAGTTGGGTTATTTTTAAAGACTTAAATCTATTACATGAAGTACTCATTAAGCAACTCAATGTTTAATATGTCCCTGGCAAATTAGACACAGTCCTTGCCTTCGTAGAGTATGTAGCTCCCTGGTTAGTCTAGCTACTGTCAAACCCTCACTCAAATATAATTATAGGACTGTAGATCGGTGGGTAGAGTGCTTGCCTTGCATGCATGAAACATGTGATTCCCTAGCACGATATAAACTGAGCATGATGGCACGTGACTATAATTTTAGCACTAGGGGGAGAAAGCAGGAGGATCAGAAGGTCAAGCTCATTCTTGGCTACATAGGCAATGGAAGACCATGCTAAGCTATATGAGATCTTGTCTCAGTGAAAAATCATGTATGTATGTATGTATGTATGTATGTATGTATGCATGTGTGTGAGTGTGTATGTATGTATGGAGGGAGGGAAGGAGGTGTTCAAAATTATTAAGTACTGTGAAGGAAAGGCATGTGATGCTATGGGAACAGGCGATGAGAAAACCTGAATCACCTTTGCAAAGCTGTTTCAGGAAAGATTCTCCAAATTTCTCCACTACCCATGAAGTGCTGCTTTTACACTCAATTCAGTTTTAATCTTTTAGTTATAACTTTGGTAGATGATCGAATACAAACCTTTTAAACATTGAGAGGGATGAGTACGCAACATGACTGAGAGTTCATTGTTCAGTTGTTGTTTGTTCATTTTTGAGAAACATAACCAATCACTTCAAAACTGACTGGCATCTAGTAATAGTGGCTTACACCTATAATCTCAGCAAGAGTAAGGCTGATGCAGGAGGATTGCTACATAGTGAGTTCTAGGCCAGCTTGAGTTATAGAATGAGACTCTGTCTCAAACAGAAACAACAAAACAAAATCTTAATGGCTTTGGCTGATGCGAGCTCAGTGAAATAGTTAATAGAGTGATATCAAGGTCCTGTGTTTGATCCGCCCACCACACACACACACACACCCTAACACACACACACACACACATACACACACACACACTCACACCCACACACACACACACACACACACACACACACACACACACACACACACACACACACGCACACACGCACACACACATACACACACACACACACACACACACACTCACATACACACACACACACACACACACACACACACACACACACATACACACACACATACACACACACACACTACACACACACACACATACACACACACACACACACACACACATACACACACACACTCACACACACTTCATGGCTTAAGAGAACAAACATTTTAATGTCTGTGACAAACTGTTAGCTAAAGCTGGGTGTTTTATAATTTATTTTGGGGTGGGGGTCTAGGGTCCCAGCTTAAGTGATTATGGCAGTCAGGTAAGGTCTCTCTCCAGGTAGTCTCATCTTCTACAAAGCAATCCAGACTTGCCCATCGGTGGGCAGAGGCTTTCTGGGTAGCAAGAGATTATATTCTAATGCAGAAATGCCTCTCAAGCCTCTGTCTGCATGCACTGGCTGGTTAATGCCACCACACGGCTAAGCTCTGTCTTAAGAGGTAGAGACAGAGATATCATCTCCCAATGCAGCCTGCGGGTCATGACCCCTTTGGGGGGAGGGTCAAACCACTCTTTCATGGAGGTCACATAGAAAATATTTACATTATAACTCTTAAGAGTAGCAAAATTACAGTTATGAAGTAGCAACAAAAATAATTTGATGGTTGGGGTCAGCACAACATGAGGAACTGTATTAAAAGGTCAAAGCATGAGGAAGGCTGAGAACCCCCTTTGAGAGAAGCTATAAAATAATGCCAGAAATTTTTCAATCTAATACATGGACTTTTTCTAAGTTATCCAGGACTAAGCCTGGAGAATTCCCTGGGATCTTAAATTCAGTCTCTCTATAGCTATCCCCAAAGAGAAATGTCAGAATGGCTCAGGATGGGGCAGGCATCGTTTGTTAGTTGTCTAAATAGTCTACTTTGGAAGAGGACACTTAAGTAGAGAGGTCTTGATCCTTATCAAGCAGGTCACTGCTTTCCTGTCCCTGAGGCATGGACCATCTGTAGGGCTCACTGTAGCAGAGTTGGCATTCCTAATGAGAAACCTGGACAGCATTTAATGGGGCTGGCTTGCAGCTCCAGAGGTCCAGTCCATTATCAAGGCAAAAAACATGGCAGTGTCCAGGCAGTCATGGCGCTGGAGAAGGAGCTGAGACTTGTACTTCTTGCTCCGAAGGGAACCAGGAGAAGACCATCTTCCAGGCAGCTAGGAGGAAGGTCTAAAGGCCCACCCCCACACTTCCTCCAACAAGGCTACACCTATTCCAACAAGGCCTCCTAATAGTGCCACTCCCTGGGCCAAGCACATTCATAGCACCACACTGCTCCTCCAGAGGACCCAAGATCAGTTTCCAACACTCATGTTGTGCAGCTCAGTTTGCTGTAACTTCATTCTCAGGGGATCTGATATCTTCTGGCCTCTGTGAGCAATCACACTTACATGTGCACACCCCACCTCCCTGACGCACACATATGCATAATTTTAAAAATTAAATAAATCTTTAAAAAAAACCCAAATGAGTGCAACTAAGGTTTCTATATTACACAAAAAAGCAATCCAGAGACTTCCATTATTAAAGATAGTATATTTTTTAATTGACTCTGTTGCTAGTCTTGAATCTATACTTAACTTGATACAGGACCTCTAATAAATAACTTTCTATAATAGTCAACTTTGGTGTCTCTCAGTTGTTCTGGAAAAAGCAGTCTGGCCTTAGGAAGTACAACTGTTCCCTCACCCAAACTAGGTGATTCTAGCAAAACCTGTCAGTGGATCATGTGATTAAAGCAAAGCCAATCAGAATGCTTCCCTAAAGTTGTTTTTAAGTTGGTGCTGTTAGCTTTCCTTCCAAGTGGCAAATATGTGAGGATATACAGTCTAAGACTGTGGTGGCCTTGGGGTTGGGGATTTAGCTCAGTGGTAGAGAAGCGCTAGGCCCTGGGTTCGGTCCCCAGCTCCGGAAAAAAAAAAAAAAGACTGTGGTGGCCTGCCCTCGACATGCCTAAACTCTGGTGTGTATGAAGAAGGAACAAGCCATGAGAGAGAGGGAGAGGGAGAGGGAGAGAAAGGGAGAGAGGGAGAGAAAGGGAGAAAGGGAGAGAGGGAGAGAGAGAGAGAAAGGCCTCTTGTCTAGGCTTCTAGATTTGGTCATTATCTCATCCTTTGATTGTATCAGACAACTTCAGAGACCTTCTCTCACCTCCACCCCACCCCCACCTCAGTATATATATATGGGGGTATGCCTCTATGTCCACACACAGGGAGGCCAGAGATTGATGCCAGGTGTCTTCCTCCTCCTCCTCCTCCTCCTCCTCCTCCTCCTCCTCCTCTTCTTCCTCCTCCTCTTCTTCCTCCTCCTCCTCTTCCTCCTCCTCCTCCTCCTCCTTCTTCCTTCTCCTCTTCTCCTCCTCCTCCTCTTCCTCCTCCTCTCCTCCTCCTCCTCCTCCTCCTTCTTCTCCCTCCTCCTCCTCCTCCTCCCCCTCCTCCTCCTCCTCCTCCTCCTCCTCCTCCTTTCTTTTGAATCTCTCACTGAGCCTAGCTCACCTTTGGTTAGACTAGCTGACCAATGAGCCCCTGCAAGCCCCCATCCTCCAAGGCTCTGGGCTTACAGGCATGCACCACTGTGTCCAGCTTTTACACGCATGCTAGAGATTAAACTCAGGTTTTCATACTTATGGATCAAACACTTTGCCAACTGGTAATCTTCCCAGCCCTCAGTTGTATGCCTTGCCTTGGCTCTTACTAACTTATGACTAAAAGTATATTGTTTCTTCTCTGGTTCTCAACCCCCCTTTCCCCTACATCCTCCCAGCTTGGAAGTACAAATTTCTAATTTTTCAAACTAGGTTTGGGGGATGGGGGTGGCATTATAGTTTAGTTGGTAGCGTGCTTACCATGCAGGCACAGAGCCTCCATCCGCAGCACTGCAGGAATTGGTGGTAGTGGCAGAACACCAGCTCTAGGGAGGTGGAGGCAGGAGGATCAAGGTCATCCCCCATTACATGTTGAATCACAAACCAACCTTTGATACATGAGACCCTGTGTCTCAAAAACAAGCAACCAACAAAACAAACCTAGGTCTTTCAAGAGATTCTGATCGAGACTATAATCTGAATAAGAAATATGGCTGCCAACTCTACCACCTGTTTTCTATACCACCACCACTCCTCCGTACCTGTTTCATTCCTCAGCCATCTCAGAGACGTCCACCATTGTGAGACTCCCCACTGACCAGAATGGGTATGTAGAGTATGTCTTGTAGCCTACCTATATCTACCATTTTGAAGTAACCAAATAGCAAATCCCTAAATAGAAAATCTCAGAGAGGAGACCTAGATAGAAGTGGTAAAAGAGAGCAGAGCAGCCAGCAAGTCTCTGAGGAGTAGGACTGGACTCCTGGCACCCTTTGGTCCCTGATGTGTCTTTCCCTAGGTCCAACAATGGATTTGAATAATGATGATAACAGTCTGGGGTACCTTGATTAAGTCACTCCGTATCTCTGGGCTTCAGGAACTTGGACCAGATGGTGTTTGTGGGCCCTCTTGGCACCAATGCACTTTGATTCCATGCCCATTTTTTTTTGTAAGAGCTGCAAGTAGAAAAGTGAATCTTGGCAGGATCCTTTCATTATGAAAGCCTTCCTGAGTCTATAGTATGGTAAAAACATGTAAGGCTGTGCAGCCTTCTGTCACCCAGCCAGGCTAATGGGTCTAGTTCCTGGGGCTGGAGGACTCAGGCCTGACTGACCTGAGGATAGAGGTGTCTCAAGGGCAGCAAAGAAAGAGAAAAAAATCTTTGTGGCATTGGAATTGGAATACAGACTCCCATGCTTGAGAAGATGCAGCAGGCAGCTGTGTTTAAGAACCAGAAATACATTCCAATTCAAGGAAGACTTAATATATTGAGCAATACGTGTGTGGCACGCAGAGTCCGGAACAATCTCTCTGAGGACAACTAGAAGCCTGAAAAACCAAAGAAGTAGATAGTTGCACGTGGCAAATTACCTTTCGATTTCTTTAAACATCAGACCACAGGAATGGGTCCAAGGAGGTACTGTGGAAGAACAGTTAAGTAGAGAGGGCTAGCAGCCTCACAGATTCAATTCTTGATTTTTTTTTTAATCACTAATTTTGTGAGCTTCGGTTACTTCATATGTAAGATGAAAATAATATCCACCTCACAGGGCTGACAGAATGATGTCATAGGGTGTCAATGCTATGAAGAGATACCGTGACCGAGGCAACTCATAAAGAAAAATATTTAATTTTCCTTACATCTCAAATAGCAAATCTAAATTTAATAATCTCAGAGAGGAGATCCGGCTAGACAATTGAGAGCTAGCTTATAGTTTAAAGATCTAGTCATGTGTCATGGTGGGAAACAATGAGGCACTCATTAGACACGGTGCTGGAGAAGGAGCCGAGGGTTCTACATCCTGATCCACAGGCAGCAGAAGGAGACTGTTCTACACTGGGTGGAGCCTGAGCCTAGAAGACCACAGTGACACACTTCCTCCTACAAAACCACACGGCCGATACTGCCACTCCTCAAAAAGCACTTAGTGCAGAATGCGGTACACAGGTGCCAGGCGTGTGATGCTGACTACACCATGCTATCCCAGTCAGGCAGTGTGGGGAGATGAATCTAATTTCAAATCGAATGTGGTATCTCTCTAAGGGCACTAAGAACCATAGTCTAGCGAGGGCTGATGAGAGCACCACATGTGAAGGGAAAATACAGGAAGTAGAGCCTGGAGTAGGAAGTAGAGGCAGGAATTAGATCAGGGTCAGGGGAGAAGAATCAATCAGGAAAAGGAAGAGTCAAGGAGCATGGCAATAAACAGCTGTTTTGTTTGACATTGTTGGACTCCCTGAAGGGCCGGGCTACCACCAGGTACCTGACTGAATGGTACAACAAACATATCCTCTTTCAGGTGGCTGAGATAGCCCAGCAGGTAAAAGCACTTGCAATGAAAGCCTAATTATCTGACTTCAATCCCAGGAACCCATGTTTAAAAAAATAAAATAAAATTGCATGAGATCTAGTCTCGACAGAACAAAATAAACAGTAACGGCTTACACGGTCTGTAAGGTTGAGGAGGGAGTATTCACCCTAGAACAAAAACTGAGCAAATTCCTCATAGAACCCATTTCCAATGAGTCCTTACACCCTCTTCAAGCCACCCCGCAAACTCCCAAAACATAGTTTGGCCATAGAAACCAAATTAGAACTGTCAGGGTCAGTACATCTTGGCATTGATTGGCTTCAGAGAAGTATCTTGAAGCTAAAAGTGGAGAGGAGGAGGAGGAGGAGGAAGAGGAGGGGAAGAGGAAGAAGAGGGAGGGAAGGAAGAAGAGGAAGAAGAGAATGAGGAAGAGAAAGAAGAAAAATGAGGAAGAATAAAAATCAGCAGAAGCGGGGTTGGGGATTTAGCTCCGTGGTAGAGCGCTTGCCTAGCAAGTGCAAGGCGCTGGGTTCGGTCCCCAGCTCCGAAAAAAAGAAAAGAAAAAAAAATCAGCAGAAGCAGCTGAAGGACCCTCTTCCTCCTAGTGGAGACTTGATACGTGTTCTGGAGGTGAGCAGTGCCGTGAACTGTTGTGAAGGAGCAGACAGGAGACTCCATAGTGGCTACAGTTAGACTAAATATCTCTCTCTCTCTCTCTCTCTCTCTCTCTCTCTCTCTCACACACACACACACACACACACACACACACACACACACACACTCTTACAAAGTGCCTGGAACACTTTGTTACCCTGATGGTCTTTGACACAACCTTGTGGAGGCTTTTTGAGCCCATTACTCAGATGAGGAAAACCGAGGTCTGTATCCATGAAACAACCTACTCAAGACTGATGGAAGGTAGTAAATTGCTTGAGTGGTTTCAGAACAAGCTTGAGTCTCCCCCATACAAGTAGGTAGCCCTGCCCTGAACTCTGCCTATTGGATGGAGCTGGAGAGGACAGGCATCATATCATATCATGTATGTTTTACATCTTGCTTCCTCCGTGCTCATGGGAAAAATCCCACCATCCTAGAAATTAAATCCCCAGGCAGAAGTGAGCCACAGAGGTTTCCTCATATCACAGAACTGGGGGCCACACTGGTCACAGGGAGATGTCTCCTCACCTAGAACATGTCATCTTCAATTCCCCTGATTTTCACTGTTAATTTATTCAGCCAGGGACCAGGCTGGTCTCGTGCTGGCTTAGAAGATGCACCACAACAGGCTGAGCAGAATTCCTCAGGAGGAGCAATTAGCCAAAACGGGAGTCGTTCCTGTATAGAAACCAGCAGAGAAAGGAATATTAGCCCTCACGTCTCTCTGCCTCAGACGCTAGCTAAGCAGATGTTTGCTGCTTTTCAAATTCTGTGCTCTGTGCCGGCCCTGCCCCTTGCCTTGGTGACACAGTAGAGCTGGCCCTGGATGTGGGGGCTGAAGGTGAGCTGTGCCCAGGGACGTGTGCATAGGAGAGCTGGCCCTGCCTCTCGCCTGCTGGGTGGTAGTGCAGACAAGGGAGAGACACCCTCCTCCCTTCCCTCTTTCCTCACCTGCTCTAAGGCAGATGAGAGAGCTAGGCTCAGAACTAAAAGAGTTGGGGAACTGGCCATGTCCCTCGCTGACTGCAGCACTTGGGAGAGCAGGCTGTGCACCTCATCTGGACAGCAGGGAAGAGCTGTGGGGGTTGTGGGTGAGCCAGCCCCAAGGGCATGAGAGCTGGTGGACTGACCATCTCTGTTATCTCTCAGGCCCAAATCCAGGGCTCCATTGGCCCACCTCAGCATCTACTCCATTGATGAACTCCTGGAGTGCATAAATGAGCAGGTTCTACAGGATCTCTATGACACAGGGCAACAGGACATCTGAGAGGGATCCCTATGAGGTTCCAGTATTGATAGAGTAGTAGAAACCAGAGGCCTTAAGCCAGACCAACAAGTCATTGCCACGGACATTTACAAGCAAAGAAGCATGGGCAAAAGAGAATACTGTAGCTTCCACAATGAGATTTTTTTTCTCTTTTAGGGGAGGTTGCAAGGGGGTGTTGATGAGATAAGTGGGATCAGGGTGCATGATGTGAAATTCACAAAGAACCAATTAAAAGTTTTTAAAAATCTTTTTAAAAAGTTCTGTGTTCTACGTACTGTGACTGTGAAATGTGTAATCTCACACCATATTCTCAGTACAAATATAAACAGGTGATAGACATACAGTGGCACACACAGTATGGAAGCAGAGGCTTCCATTTCTAAATGTCTGTGGATGGTACCTCTGTCTGTTTGTCCGGCAGACAATGGATCAGCAGTTAGGAGTCACTCACTTGCTCCTCTGGCAGAGCATCCCAGTTTGGTTCCCAGCACCCTAGTTGGACAGCTCACAACCACATGAAACTCTAGCTCTAGGAGATCTGATGCCCTCTGCTGGCCTCAGAGAGTACCCACATACAGGTGTATATACGTTCTAGAAGACAGACAGACAGACACACACACACACACACACACAACACACAAATAAATAAATCTTTAAAAGTAGTTTGGAAGGAGACTCTTGCCTTCTTCAGATACCCTTAAAGGGGATTATAGATACAGGCTCAGTACAATGCAACACAAAAAGATCTTGATGGACTCAGAAAGGGGCGATGGTGGTCAGGATACAATACTAGGAAAGGTTTCATGCTGCAAGTGCACTTGGAGAGCCGTCCAGGATGCTGCTCACAGCCAGTGCTGAGGAGAGCAGAGGAGGTAGAGAGGAAGGATCCATATCTGCCTCCAGCATCCTAGATCAGTGTTAACTCCCACAGAGGGGACCCTGAGCAGGAAAAGTGGTGAAGCTCACAGGAAAGTGACGCAAAACCACAGAACTGGTCACTTCAGAAAAATATGGAAGGTGCTTTCTCCTTACCCATTAGCCACCTGCTTCTCATTCACTTGTGTTATAAGTCTAAGCAGGCATCGGACTCATTCCAATCTCCAATGGTGTGGTGGGGAGTTTCCTTAGCCTGATTAATGCTTCCTCAGTAAGTAGACCTCGGTCGCCCAGATGGACATGGGGGCTCTAGAAGGATTGAGTACAGGCAATGGACGCACTGGACATTGTAGTCAGTAGCAATTCTTTCAATTAGGGCCCAGAGAGATGCCTCAGTGATAAACTACGTGCCCCGAACTGGATGACCTCAGCTCAATCCTTGGAACCCACAAGGTAGAAGAGACCTGACTCCCAAAAGTTGCCCTTTGACCCCTATGTGTGCTCTGTGGCATGTGTGCCCACATACATATGTATACACACAAACAAATGTGATATACTTTTTTATTTTAAAAAGATAACTTAAAAAGCTGGGTGGTGGTGGTGCACACTTTTAATCCCAGCACTTGGGAGGCAAATTCTGTGAGTTAGAGGCCAGCCTTGTCTACAGAACAAGTTCCAGGACAGCCAAGGGTACACAAAGTAACCCTGTCTCAAAAGGCCAAAAATAAAATAAAAATAAAAAGACAATTTTTTAATTACAAGAGATGTAAACCCATGCTTACCAATCACAACAGACAGAGAATCAGTCAGTTCATGGACAGTTTAGCAGGCATATCTACCTGGCATTGCGCATAGCTGGAACCAAGCGATTAAGTTATAACAATTATCTGTGTCTCGGCTCCGCTCTCCTCTGGCATAGCTTTATTGTCTATTGCTCCAGACGCATCCCTCCAATATAGCCATCTGCACAGAGACAAAGGGCCTCTGCTTCACAGTTCGAGCGAAAGTTATAGATCATGGGGTAGGATAGAATCAATAGACTAGGATGACTAGTCTAGGGTCGATCACCATGCTGAAGGATGAGCTGTTCTGACTGGAATAGGGTTTAGTTGCATCCAAACAGGATGAACTTCAAACAGGAGAGGAGTGGCTGGCACAGGGGAACCAGGGCGTGGGTTCCAGAAGAGAAGGGAACAGTTGTTAGACAGGAAAAAAAAATCAGGTGGTTATAGGAGTTACAGAATCAGATCATTCCACAAACTACAGCCAAAAACTAGACGGAGAACAGGAATGGGTTTTGATTCCCCTATACCCCATGTAAGACTGGAAGGAGAGGTGGAGGGAGGGCTGACTAAAGCAGCCACCTGAGTGCAGAGCAGGCAGAGCAGGCAGAGCAGGCAAGGGTAGGTACATATGGCTGAATAGATGAGGTCCTGTCAAGAAGGTGGGAGAGGGCTGGATGGAAATCTAGTCTCGGCTGTAAGCACAAACCTTATGTTCTGGTGGGTGGGTGCTGCTCTAGGGTAATGGATATTTGTATAATTCACACATAGGTGTTCTCAGGTGAGTAAGCCATGAGCAGAGGGGCAGTATCCATCCAGAGGGGATGTCCCCACTTTGCACAAAGGTGCTCTCATGCAAAAGTATATCCCTCACCGTGCAGAAAAATAAAGTGTGTTATTTTAGAAATTAGTAAGCCCTAATTCCTGGGACTGGAGAGTGCGGCCTTATTTGGAAAGAAGTTGTTTGTGGATATAATCACCAAGTTTGGTGACTTAGGTGTTTATCAGAGTAAGTAAAAAAGATTCTTCACGTACAAGGACACAGAACAAGGGAGATGGCGTATGATGACAGAGGCAGAGACTGGAGTGATGGGAAAGCAAACCAAGGAGTGCAAAGCAGGGCTGCCAATGCCAGAAGCTTGGAGCTGTGCATGAGAGAAAACACTCCCCACCCCCACCCCACCACAAGCCTTCGGTGGAGACAACCTTGTGGATCTCTTGATCCTAGCCTCAGTCTACAGAACGGAAAGGGCCCTTTGTGTGCAGAAGACAAAGAGTGTTGGGCTTGGAGAATGTAGCCTAGTTGGTAGAGTGCTTGCCTGGCATGCGAAGAGCCCTGGGTTCAATCCCCAGCACCTCATAAGATGGGTTCCGTGATGCATACATTTAATCCTAACACTTGTGAGGTAGGGAAAGGGAATCAGAAATTCAAGAGCATCCTTGGCTATGTAGCCAGGTGATTCCACAGAATATACTTAAAACCTGGACAGAGAAGCACAGGAATGGTCGTACTCCCCAGGGACCAGTTTAAGAAACAGGAGACTCTCAGAGAGAAAGAGAGAGACAAACGGGGGAGGAAGAGAGGAAGAGAGGAAGGGAGGGAGAATATTATTTAAATAATAGTAGTAGAGAGACTGAGGACTGCCGGTGAACAGGGGAGGGACAATCTCTTGTTGATCAGAATAAACAGGATAAACTGAAGGTCCGAACGTCAGCATATGTTGTCCTTTGTACCCCTTTGTCCCTCTAGCTCACAGCCAAAGAACTTGCTGTTCTTGATTGCAATTGCCGGGTTACTGTGGATTTTCTAATGATGCAGAACACATTTCCTGTGAGGTACACACTTTTCCTCCCATGATAAACCAAACAAGCAGTAGACAAATGTGCCTAAGGGTCTGGGGGCCCCACGAACAAAGGAAATGAGGATCTGATAGCTCTACTAAAATATTGAGTGATATTAAAATAGCTCCGAGCACAGGCTGCTGACCAGGAAGTGCTCCCTCAGAGAATCCTTTGTCTCTGCTGCATCCCCCCCATCTTACTCTGGCTGCTGCACTGCATTTACCACCAGGAAAAAAATTATTTGCTTCATAAAGGTTTCATGGTAGCAGTGACCTTGCCTTGTGTGTTCATGCTGTTTATGCTGAGCCTTGGGCAAGCCACTTACCCTGTTTCAGATGATACCTCTGCTAGGATAAAATAAGGTTATGTCAGTTCTCAGATGAGTGACTGGCCCAGACTCCACAGTCAGCTTTAGTTAGCACGAATGTGCTCACTCGGTTCCAGGCTACTCTAAGTCTCTCACTTATACATCACTTTAAGATCACAATAACCCGATGGGATAGATTCTATTATCATCCTTAGGAGATAGGCACTATTATTACTCTCATTTAGGAGGAATAACAGAGAAGATCCCTATGTAGGGCCATCCTCCTGCTCCATTTTCCAAGTGCAGGAATTGCAGGCAGGTGTCCCCATGCCTGGCTTATGCAGTGCTAGAGGAGACTGAGCCCAGGACTTTGTGTGTGCTCTGTAAACTCCCTATCAACTCAGCCATACCCTCAGATCCAGAGAGGATTTTTAATTTGCCCTGTCACATAAAAAATACAGAACTTGAAACCCACGAATCTCTTCCCTTAATCTGTACAGTATAGTGTACTAGTTGATATGAATCCTCCCTGAATTTATTTAATTCCAATGGATTGGGTCAGGAATTGAGGCACTTACTGAAGAGCTATCATGGTTTAGGGTCAGTGAGGCATGGTAGTGAAATCTGCAGCTATTCAGCAGGGTAGCAATCGGGGAAGTGTTTGTGGAGAGCAATTACAAAGCAGCAAGGAAAGAGGCACTTCTTGGTGCTGGGGTTGGGCTTTATCTTTCCTCCCTATCCTGAGGAGCCCAGGAGCATACGCTGCCATTAGAGACCCAGCTCTCTTTGCAATAACCAGGACACACACCCAGGGCAAGCACTGCCATCCCGGCAGTAAGAAAAACAGCAGAATACTCCCCTCCTCTCAGTTGTCCAGGTTCCAGCTCCTTTTGACGTTGGCAACCACACTGTTTTGTTTGATATTGTCGGAACATCTTTCAAGAAACAAGCTGCTAGATAGCTCAGTGTGGTGATTTGAATGATAAATGCCCCCCAATTCCAGGACCTTTTTGAGGAGACCGTGGAACCTTTAGGATGCAGAAGCTTCCAGAAGGAAGTACCACAATGGAGGCGGGCTTTGGGAGTTCACGACCTCACTCTACTTCTGGTTTGCTCTCTGCTTTTTGTTTAGGTTGAAGATAGGATCTTTCAGCTTCTGGTTCCTACAGCCGTGCCTATCTCTTACTGCCAGCTTTTGGCTACTCAGTGGATTCACAGATCCCTATGGAACTGTAAGCCCAAATAAACCCATTCTTCTCAAGTAGCTTTGGGTCATGGTGCACATGATGGATCACAGAAACAGAAAAGTGACGGATGCACTGATTAGCCGTGCTTGTCACTGACACTCACAGAAGCAAGGTCAGAGGAGAGTTGTTGGTCAGCCCCAGACTGTACAGGTCCTGACTCCAACTGACCTAACCTGACCCAGATATCAAATGGTATTAAAAATAACATCCAAGAGTTGTATTCAACATGTATGGTAGTTATTCGGTTTAGAAGACTGCTCTCGATCTCTGAACTTGCTGCTTTTCAGCAAATGATTCACATACATTATCTGGAAGAGCACGTGACTCAGATTACAACTATACATAGGCTTAGGTCATGAAAGTTGATTGCATTGGAAATCCACTGCAAGTAAGGTTGATTGTTACACTGTTACACTACTCTCTCTCTCTCTCTCTCTCTCTCTCTCTCTCTCTCTCTCTCTCTCTCTCTCTCTCTCTGTCTCTCTCTCTCTCTCTCTGTCTCTCTCTGTCTCTCTCTGTCTCTGTCTCTCTCGCTCTCTCTCGCTCTCTCTCTCTCTCTCTCTGTCTTTGTCTCTCTCTCTCTGTCTGTCTCTGTCTCTCTGTCTCTGTCTCTGTCTCTGTCTCTGTCTCTGTCTCTCTCTCTCTCTTTCTTTCTCTCTCTCCTTCCCTTCTTTCCCCTCCCTGCTCCTTTCACTATGTAGCTCTAGTTGTCTTGGGACTCACTATGTAGACCAAGCTGGTTTCAAACTCAGAGGTCTACCTGCTTCCATTTCCCAAGTGTGGAGATGAAAGTGTGTTCTCTTAAAAGTAGGTTAGTCACAGTTTGAATGTACAATAAGGTGCTAGTCTTAAGAGACCTGAGGGTATTTTTTAACTCTGACTGTGAGATCCAGCAAAAGTTCCAGAGTCTTAGAATATAAGAGATATTTCCATGATTTTGCATTGCCATATATATATTTTTTTTCATGGAGTCAGGCATGATGGCATATGTCTGTAATTTCAGCACCAAGGAGGCTGAGGCAGGAATATCAGTCAGTTTAAGGCCAGCATGGGCTACATGAAACCTTGAAGAAAGAAAGAGAGGTGAGGGGAGGAAGGAAGAAATGTTGATAAGGGTGAAAGAAAGCAAGTAAATACTTGGTTGTCTTTGGATGACTTAATGACAAGATCCTCATCTCAAATAAGTGGAAGGTGAGGACCAACTCTCAACTCCACATTCATACAAAGGCGCGCACACACACACACACACACACACACACCACACACACATACACCACACACATACGTACATATACACATATACACCACACATACATACACACACATACACACACCACACATATACCACACACATACATACATACACACATATATACCACACATATATACACACACATACACAACACATACACCACACACATACATACACACATATGCACCACTTACACGCATATACACACACATACACACATACACACCACACACACAAATACACACACACATACACACCACACACATGCGCACACAGCATCACTTTTCAGATAACTGATGTTTATGCTACCTTACAGAGTGTTATTCATTCCCCAGCATTAAAATTTGCACACTCTGGGGCGGAAGAGATGCTTCTGACAACCCAACGCAGTTACTTCCTAACTATCAGTAACTCCAATTACAGGGACTTCAGTGCCCCCTTCTGGCCTCTTTAGGCACTGCGAGCATACAGTACACAAACGTTCGTGCAGGTAATACTCATGTACATAAAGTAAAAATAAAGGGAAAAATTGCCACATGCTCACATCGATCCTACAACATAATAGATACTAATAAGCTAATCTTGCTACTGATATACTTGAAATATAATAGTCTAATTTGCCATTCCACCAGGCGAGATGGTTTCAAAAAGAAGACTTTGAGAGTCAAAGACTGTGGTAAGATAGAACAAAATAGCAAGAATGTCCCCTGTGCGTAGTTCATTAATTCCTCTGCAGTGACACATGCGTTTACTCCCCCGTTTAGTTAGTTCTCCCTGAGCATACACTGCATGCTCGGCCTTGGGTTAGAGACTAAGGATGTAATAAGAAAACAAATTTCGTTTCCTCCTTTATTTTCCGTATTGTTGGGGATCATGTGAAACTCAAGGTCTCATATGTCCTAAGTAGTGGCTTACTTCTGAGTTGTTCCATGTCTTAATTAGGGTTTTACTGCTGTAAACAGACACCATGACCAAGACAAGTCTTACAAAGGACAACATTTAATTGGGGCTGGCTTACAGGTTCAGAGGTTCAAACCGTTATCATCAAGGTGGGAGCATGCTAGCACCCAGGCAGGCATGGTGCAGGAGAAGCTGAGAGTTCTACATCTGAAGGCTACTAGCAGAATAGTGGCTTTCAGGCAGCTAGGATGAGGGTCTTAAAGTGACATGTCTACTCAACAAGGCCACACCTACTTCAACAGGGCCACACCTACTCAACAAGGCCACACCTACTTCAACAGGGCCACAACTTCTAATAGCGCCACTCCCTGGGCAGAGCATATACAAGCCATCACACAGTGCTAGGTCAAAAGCAATTTTTAAAAAGATATAATTCAGCCAGGCATGGTGGTACAGGCCTTTAATCCCAGGAGGTAGAAGCAGGTAGATCTCTACGAGTTTGAAGCCAGCCTGGTTTACAAATCTAGGCCTGTCAGAGTTGTCACACAGGAAAAGCCCTGTCTTCAAAAACCAATAGATAACTCAACGAAGCAACAAAAGATACAGAGTCTCTTGGATTAGATCTAACAAGGACGTACATTCCATTAGGGAGAACATGATATAAACTTACAGAAAGAGATTCAGAGCTTAGACAGGGGAAATCTGGGCCATCATTTAAGATGAGGACTCGGTGTTATAAATTGTCAATTATTATAAGATTAGGAGAAAGATCTAGGGGTGTGGGATGTGGCTCAATAGTATAGCACCCGTTCAGCGCACACAAGATCCTAGGTTCAATCCCCAGAACCCACCAGAAGAAGAGGGAAAAAGTCTAAAAGGCCATATTCTGCTATGGCGGTGGTAATAGTGACATATATTCTCACAATATTTTTTTTACCTTCACTTTTTTGTGTCCTCTTACTTTTAAATAATGTGCTTTCATACTTTAAAATAAAAACACTTATAAATATCAAACAGCCTCAAATGTATGCCTAGATCCAGTTTGATTGTCATTAAATTCAAATAGGCTCTTTCATGGAGCTTAGCTTATTCCTGGAAGGGCCAAGACAAGGGCTTACACAAGAAGTAGGAAGAGAGATATCAAAGTATGTTATAGAACTAAATAATTCAGACCTCCTACTTTTTGTCAAAAGTATAGAAAAATATACAAAGAATCTATTTTTAAAAAGCCTGCTGGGGTTGGGGATTTAGCTCAGTGGTAGGCGCTTGCCTAGCGCAAGGCCCTGAGTTGGTCCCAGCTCAAAAAAAAAAAAAAAAAAGAAAAAAAAAAAGCCTGCTGCAAAATAAGATCAAAATTTGTATTGTAGAAGGTATTCGTAGGTAATTGTGAAAAGATAATGCTATATAATAATTGATTACCAGTATGGGAAAAAATTAGCTTTCATTCCAACGTTATAGCATATTCAGATATCAATTGTGGTTGTATTAGAGATTTGTCTCAGTATGTTTTCGCAGTTATAACAATTGTATACATAACATATACTCTTGTACCAAGGGATCTACATTAGGAAGCCCACAGCAATATTAGTTCTAAATATTAAAAAGCTAGGGCTGGAGAGATGGCTCAGTGATTAAGAGCACTGACTGCTCTTCCAGAGGTCATGAGTTCAGTTCCCAGCAACCACATGGTGGCTCACAACCATGTGTAATGGGATCTGATGCCCTCTTCTGGTGTGTCTGAAGATAGCTACAGGTGCTTATATAAATAAAATAAATAAATCTTTTTTAAAAATCTAGAAGGGGCTCAAAAGTCCTTCAGCTATAGAATGGCTGAGCAGTTCATATAGGGGACTATTATTCTGAACTGAGAGTGGACTATATAGCTGTATGTCTGAACTCCCACTGTGAACGAGCCCAAGAGGCAGGTCCCAGAAGCATGTATTATATAATTCCATTTATATAAACACCAACTGGCCTGAGAAATCAATGTATTTGCTAGTTGTCCTGCACTTGTCTCTGGATTCACTCTCCATATTTCTTTGGTCCCAGGGAGGCAGAGATTTCACCAATCGCCTCCTTTGATTTCTGACTCTGGTGAGGTTTGTTTCCTGGGAGGGACCCAGGAAGGCTGAAGTACTAGAGGATGGCAGGGTGGCTGCTACTCTCTGGTGCTTTATTGTGCCCTGTGTAGTGTGGTTCGTTCCCTTGCTGTCCCTCCTACCACAAACGTCTCTGATTTCAGTAACCACTTCCTCCCCTCCCCCTGCCTCCCTGTCTCCTATTCTCTCCCCTTGAAACCAGAGATCAGAACAACACTTTATTCCTATGATCTTATCACATCCCTGCTGGCAGGCTTGTAAGTAGTGTCTTTAACATTACCCTAATGTGAGTGTATCACCTGTCTCTGGCCAGGATCCTGACTAATACAATATTGTTTTGGGGTACATAGATCATATAAAGAAAAGCAGGAAAATTATTACTGTAAAATCAGGGCACGAATTGACTCTGTGGGAAGGGAAATATAATACGGAAAAATGAGTCCCGTGGGAGACTCCATTAGTATGATAATATCCTATTTTTCACCAACACTTTATAGACACATATTTGTCTTATGATCACTCCTTATGAGCTTTTCCCCTGCGTCAGAGTCTTACGTAGCTTGGGCTAGCCTAGAACTCCCTATGTGGCTGAGGCTTGCCTTGAACTCCTTATTTTCTGTCTTTTATCTCTAGTGATGGGTTTACAAGTGTGTGATACTTTTATACATACATATATATTTTTTTTCCAAATTTCATAATGTTTAATTTCTAGATTTATCCTTTTTTTGTTGTTGTTGTTTTGTTTTTAAGACAGGATCTTAATATGTAGCCCAGGCTGGCCTCCAACTATCAGAGCAATCCTCCTGACTCAGTCTTTTCTTTCTTTTTTGTTTAAAGATTTATTTATTTATTATATATAAGTACACTGTAGCTGTCTTCAGACACACCAGAAGAGGGCATCAGATCCCATTACAGATGGTTGTGAGCCACCATGTGGTTGCTGGAAATTGAACTCAGGACCTCTGGAAGAGCAGTCAGTGCTCTTAACCGCTGAGCCATCTCTCCAGATCTTTTAAAAAATATTTTACAATAAACATTTTAAATAAGAGGCTGGGAGTGTAGCTCGGTTGGTAGAGTGTACCCAGTGATAAGTTATTTATTCACTGCTGGTGAATTGAGCCAATTCAGATTATATTAAAGGCAGGTTTATTGGGAAGCTGCACTTCCTGAAGCAAGTTCACCGGCCCCAAGGACCAAGGCCAGGGAAGTGCCATGGGGAAAGGGGCAGGGTGTAGTGAAGGGAGAAAGAGGTATGTGTACAGAGAGAAAAGAGGAAAAAGAAGAGAAGTAGGAGGAAGGAATGGGGGAAAAGAGAAGGAAAGGGAGAGAGGAAGAGGGGAAGGGGGGAGGGGGAGGGGGGGAGGGGAGGGAGAGGGAGAGGAGAGGGGAGAGGGAGAACACCAAAATGTCTGGATTATATGGGAAGAGCCTTTGGGGAAGGGTAGCCCAGCCTCTGGGCAGGAAAGTTCAGGGTTGGGGTATACCAAGTAGGGACTGAGAAATGCTGGGAGAGAACCGGATGCTCGGGCTGCTTTGATAGGTAAAAATATGCACCTCATTTCCTTGTCCCAGGATATAAAACCAAACACCTAGAATTAGGAAATCCTGGGTTTGGACCTCAGCACTCTATAAACTAGGAGATGGAGCCTGAAAAATCAAGGCCAGCCTCAGCTATAGGGAGTTTGAGGCAAGCCTGAGATACAGGATCCTGTTTCAAAAAAAAAAAAAAAAAAGGCACGTGGGGGGGGGGGTGGGGTGGGGTGTCTACTAGCAATTTTCCATAAAACACCTGCCCATGAAAAGCTTAACCTCTTACCAGAATGGGTGGCTAGAGATATAATTCAGTAATCTATTGACTATGTGGATATGCTGGGTTCAGTTTCTAGTGTCAGAATCGTTTCTGTCTGTTCTTGCAAGGGCACTGGAGCCTCATTCTTATGACCTCGTTTACCTTGATTGTGCCCTAAAAGGTCCCACCGCCCACTCCAGTCATTTGGAGGCTTGGGATACGTAACCATGAATTTAGTGGGTGGCTCAGCTCAGTCCACAGCAGGGTCACACGGTCCTTGATTCTTATTGCCTCAGACTTGGTGAGTGATCACAATGGAACGGGTAAACAAGCCCCAGGTCTCCCTCAGCAAGAAAATCAAGAGGCATCAGCTGGCCGAGATTCAATAAGACACAAACTGAGTATACTCCTAGTGAAAAACCATTTGATGGGTTTCTCCGAGTACTCAAAAATGAGGTCCCTTTCCAGGAACCACATGAAACAATCAAAACTGCTCATAAACCATTGTTTTGACTGCTCCGTGTTTTTCCCCTTTGTGGATAGAAAACTCAGGGGCAACTGTCCCTATGGGTGCGGTTAGCCTGTGTGTGTGGGTTAGCCTGTGTGTGGGTTAGCCTGTGTGTGTTCGGGTTAGACTGTGTGTGGGTTAGCCTGTGTGTGGGTTAGCCTGTGTGTGGGTTAGCCTGTGTGTGGGTTAGCCTGTGTGTGGGTTAGCCTGTGTGTAGGTTAGACTGTGTGTGGGTTAGCCTGTGTGTGGGTTAGCCTGTGTGTGGGTTAGCCTGTGTGTGTGGGTTAGCCTGTGTGTGGGTTAGCCTGTGTGTGTGGGTTAGCCTGTGTGTGGGTTAGCCTGTGTGTGGGTTAGCCTGTGTGCGGGTTAGCCTGTGTGTGGGTTAGCCTGTGTGCGGGTTAGCCTGTGTGCGGGTTAGCCTGTGTGCTGCCAACTCCACACTAACTAGAGTCACCTGGGAAATGGAACCCTGGTTGAAATATTACACCCATCGGATTGGCCTATAGACCGATCCATGGGGTATTTTCTTGATTACTTATTGGTTTGGGAGTGGCTCTGTAAGTGGTGCTACCCCTGGGCAAGTGGTCCTTTGTTGTATAGAAATAGACTGCAAACTGAGCACGGTAAGGGAAGCAAGCCAGAGCAGTGTTCCTCCATAGTCTCTGCCTCAGTTCACGTTTCTCAGGTTCCTGCCTTGGCTTTCCTTGACGACTTGCAAACATATATTTAGCTTAATGTATATGTTTCCTTGTAAGTCGTCAAGCTAAGCTACCCATCTCTCCTCTCTCAACAGAAACCAAAGGAGAACGCAGGGAAAACAAAAGATTACGCTTCAAAGGAATGTTAAGGTTAATACAGGTGAGAGCAGGGGTGAGAAGTAAAGGGCTTGGGGCTAGGTGTGAGACAGCCAAGCTGGCCAGACAAGAGGATTGTTCCACCTATCTTGGCAGGCTCTGACTGGCTCCCTGACAGCCCCCTCCTCCAAGCCCAGGCACATTTGCAAGACATGCGGACCTTGAGTGTACGATTGTATCTATTACAGCTAATCACAGCTAAATTGCAAGGACAGCTTCCAAGAAGTTCTCCTCCCATTCCAGGGAGGAGACTGTCGCTGTCTGAATAGGCAGGGAGCTGAGGAAGGTAGGAGGTAGCCGAGGTAAACTGGCTGCATCTTGCTGACATGGCTGCCAAGAGGAGTGAGTGTCCCTTTGTTACGCATCCCTGAAGATAGTTGAGTTCTTCTCCCAGAAACTAAGACACCAGAGCTTTCACCCACACGCGCACTCTAAGGACGACGGGAATCCTCAAAAGACCTGAGGTCATTATTCCATCACTTTCGTTAGGGTTTTGACAGCCACATCCCTTGGTAGGAACCATGGCGAAAAATATTTTAAAGAAAAAAAAAAAAACAAAAAACTGGTCCATCACGATTTGGGACACGATTTGGTAAGCGTCACCTTACCACATGGATATGCTACCCACCTCATAAATATTTATATAATCTCCTTAAAATCCACAACGCAGAAGCCACCCTGATGCTGCTCCCTGTGGGGCAGCCCACCTTGGTCCTCCTTGTAGCACCTGGTGTGCCTAGCGTCACAGGCTAACGTCTGCCGCTATGTTAAATAAATCTGTTCAAACTGTGTCTGTTCGCTGAATGAAGCCCTTCGAGAAGAGAAGAACCAGACGCACACCCGCCGCCCCGAACAAACAAACAGAACTCCCAACACTGCTACACTGTACATTTATAGTACCCAAACCACATAAAGTCCTCAGGGTCATAAGCACCAGAAGCTCACAATACACAGCATCAGGAATCAGAATCAGGACATTAGTGACCTTAGCCCTCCAGGTTACTAAGATGACATCTTTTGGGGATCTCAGCTTGTCAAAGACCCTGTTTTTCACGAACATCATTCCCTTTGGGAAGCAGTGCTGAGAAAGTTGCTTTCTCAGAGCCAAAGAAGAGCTGACACTTCAAAAGCTAAGATAGTTCCTAAGCAGGTGCTTGTGAGAGAACCAGGGACGCACAGACTTGAGCTAAGTGTTGATGGATGGGAAGGAGTGAATAAGAAAAAGAAGAGGCATTTCAGGCTGAGAAGACAAGCAGGGCGAGAATGAGAATGGAGATGTTAATCTGGGGATTGATCCCAGAAGGAACTTGTGAATGGTTTAGACGATGATGCAGATCAGATGACAAGCACTGGAAACTGTGCGACCAGTTCTAGGGAAAGAAAGCCCCTTCCCAAAGTCAAAGACGGGGTTGCAATATCAGGTAATCATCGACATTCCTCAGAACACGGCTTCCAAAGCTACGTTTACTGTAAACCATCTTCCCAATAGCTTCTTATGCCTTCTAGAGCTGAAGACCTCATCCTCGGTTTGTGTTGGGTAAGTCTGAGCACTAGACAACCTCCCACACATTTAAAAACAAGTGATATAATGAGTGTATGGTACCGTCCACACTCTCAGCACTTCAGAGATAACACTTCCAAGCACTCACTGTGAGTCAGGCAGTGTTATCATATTTAGTTCTCACAATATGTTTATGAGAAAAATTGGGTTGCCCTTAATTTACACAAGAAGAAATTTAGACTCATGGAGAATGCTGTCCCAGGGCACCAAAGCCGGGATTTGAACTCAGCTTTTCTGACTCCATAGCCTCCTGCACTGTGCAAGGTTGTCAGAATACTGTGGATGTGTTCATCCATTGGTTCAGAGATATCTGCTAAGCGTGGGGCACACATTAGGCGTTGTGAATAAATAAGACAGGTGATCAATTAGACAGCAGAGTACTTTGTTTGTTTCTCTGTGTAGCACTGGCTGTACTGGAACTTGTTCTGTAGACATCGCTGGCCTTGGACTCCGAGATCCAACTGCCTCTGGCTCCTGAGTGCTGGGATTAAAGGTGTGCACTGACACCATTTACTCAGCAAAGTAATTTTCTAGTGTAAGTTTTATCAGGGTGGATTGACACAAAACTCAGGGCATAATTCCCTAGGAATATCTATCTATCCTATCCTATCTTATCCTATCCTATCCCATCCCATCCATCCATCCATCCATCCATCCATCCATCCATCCATCCATCCATCCATCTATCTATCTACCTACCTACCTACCTACCTACCTACCTACCTACCTACCTACCTACCTATCTACCTATCTACCTATGGAACAAGATTTCCTATAGCTTGAGTTGACCTTGAAGTTCTGATCCTCCTGTTTCCACCTCCCGGGTTCTAGGATTGCAAATGCTTGCTACTACACCTAGTTTCACAGGAATCCTGAGTCACTTAGTCATTCAACAAATATTAAGCTTAGTGTGTGCTTTACCAGGTAGTAACTAAGGACAGTGATTTTAAGGCAAGGGAAAGAGAAGAACCAATAAATCTAGTATCAGAGTTAAAGATACACCATAAAGACATCAGAAGTAATGTGGACACCCAATGGGGAGAAGGTTGGTTTGCTTTCAGGGTAGATCAATACTCAACATTGTACTGGAATTACCAACAATTCCTTAAGACTATTTACTCCCTGTTCAGTTGATATTGTTACAGTATATCGTTACAGGATATAGAGGATGGCAAATTGGCACCATATTCCTAAACTCTAACAAGTACTCCCCCATGTCCCTCTGGCTGGAATTATTAATTAATATGTATGAAGCATATTTATTTATTAGGCACAGTCATCTATTAAGTGATCTTTTTTTTTTAATTAAGAGATCTTACTTAATTTTTTTATCAACTCCATGGAGAAAGTGTTATCCATCCCTCCATATTGATGAGGGAATTGAAATCCAGAGAGACAAGGTGGCTTAAAGTCACCTCGTAAGGTCCACCCAATAAAGGTCCATCTCATTCACAAATCTGTGTTCAAAACCTGGTATTTCTTTGCCTTTTGGTTCCAGTTGATACTCAACATTGTACTGGAATTACCGACAATTCCTTTAGACTCTATTTCCCCATCTATTCGGTTGATACTGTTACAGTTTACAGCATCAACTCTAACTTCACAAGAAAGGTAAAACGGTTAAGAAACAACATCTGGAAGCCAGGTGTGGTGGTGTGAAATTGTAATTGCAACATCTGGGGAGCAGAGTGAGGAGGATGACTACAAGTAGCAGGCCAGCCTGGTCTACATAGTGAGTCCCAGGACAGCCTGTCCTACTGAACTAATCAGTTAGATTCTGGAAAGATAGGGGCAGGGAGAAAGAGAGGAAGGGGAGTGGAGTGAGAGAGAGGGGAAGAAAGAGAGAGAACAGTCTTTGGGAACAGTGTGTCGATTTGATTTGAATTCCGGCTCAGCCTCTTACCAGAAGTGTGACTTTTGGAAAATCACCTGATCTCTCTCTATCTCAGATTCCATACACAGGGATACTGTAAGTGCTAAATGAGATAATATCTTTATATCCTTTAGTAAATTAGGCATTGTAAACGCTAGGTATGATGGGGTTACTGCTTTCTTTCCCTCATCTCTCTCTGTTTCTTTGTACATTCCCAATGTAAGAATTCAACACACACACACACACACACACACACACACACACACACACACACACACACTTTTTTTTTTTTTTTTTTGACCCAGGGGTTTTGTGAATAGCCCTAGCTTTCCTGCTGTCCTGGAACTCAATCTGTAAACTAGGCTGGCCTTGAATTAGCAGAGATGCCTCTGCCTCCCAAGCGTTGGGATTAAAAATATGCACCACCACCATCCAGCCTGAGAGTTCAGTTTTTAATGAGGTTACCAGATATACCTTCAGAGTGATCCTTTGAAGACTAGCAAAACTTGTCTTTGTCCTTAGTATCCTAGGATGCCAAGTCAGACTTTTCGGAGACCTACTTGCATTGGGATCACATGAGCTTCTTTGGGGGCAACTCCAAGTATGCGTTTGAATAGGTAATTAGACTTTAAAAGACAAGAAATCAGTCCTATGAGCAGAGTGTAGACAAAAACTGCCGCTGACATTTGGAATGAGGAGTGGGGGAAAGCGAGTGGATTAATGGTATCTTTTGTAAATGTAGTCACATTCTATGTATCACATGATAGAGCGTCTCCAAGTGGAAGTGAAATTCACACCATTAAAGACTATCCACTGAATGCTCTTTGATCTAGCCTCCTATTGAAAATAACTGTTTCACATGATTATTCTCTGAGCCAAACAGCCGCCATCTTTGGAGGATTGGCTGTACCCACTTGCAGTGGATCATCCCAGCAGGGCTCATTGACCGATTACATCTCCTCTTGGAGGGGCAAGGAAGGTCACCTGAATTTCCAGACACTTCATACCATCTGTTGTATGCCTTGGTTTTTCCTAATTATTTGTCACCTCGGGGAGGGGCTAGAGTATATGCACCAAGGAAGACTGGCACCTTCCTCTATGTTGCTGTGGGAAAGTCACCATCCCTGCTAGGTAAAGACTTTCCAACATGGGCCTTTGGTGGAGGAGCACCCCCAACTCTGGTAAATACCCCTTACCTATGCTCTGTGAGGCTATTGATTCTCCAACAGAGAACCTTGAGTGTTTGGTGGAATCATTTTAAGTTGGGACCATGGGAAGAGGGGTACACATTGTTTACATCTCCCTCGAGAACGGGATCTTAGCAATAAAAACAACAATAACACCCGCCATGACCACCACCAACTAAAGGCTTCCATGGTGGAAGACCATGAATAGTGGTTAAAAAGACATTTGGGGCTGTTCTGACAAAAACCAGAGAGAAGGCTACATTTTTAAAAAATCTCTTCTATTCAGAGTCCTGTTAAAGAAAGACATCCACTTTTGTTTGTCTACCTCCCCCTTGTGGTCCAATTAGGAAATCACAGCTGCCAACACCAACAGGCCCTATGAGGGCTTGACCTTAAACTTCAAGAACTGAGGTTATAGTTTTTTTTTTTTTTTTTTTTGTTCTTTTTTTCGGAGCTGGGGACCGAACACAGGGCCTTGGGCTTCCTAGGCAAGCGCTCTACCACTGAGCTAAATCCCCAACCCGGGGTTATAGGTCTTGCATACACCATTACGGGCCGCGCTCTGTAACAAATGCTCACTAGGTATAATGGCACCGAATCCTCATGACAGCCCTATGTAGATGTGTTTTGTAGATGAGAGAGCCAAGGTTAAGAGACTTGTCCAATGACCGGGCATAGTGGCATACGCCTCTCCTACCAGCAGTCTCGAGGCCGAGGCAAGTGGATCTCTGGATTTGAGGCCAACTTGGTCGAAAAAAGGAGCCTCAGGACACCCAGGGCTACACTGAGAAACCCTGTGTCAAAAAACTCAAACAAAACAAAAGCCAAAGAGAGTCCAAGGTCTTGTGATTTTAGCGGGGAAGATTTAGCCCAACCCCTTTTGCATTTTCCTTTCTTCTACAACCGTTGCTCACATACTCATGTACACGTCTATCAGTGCCCTCAACAGTACACATCTGTATCTGTCATTTTGATTAATACTTACAACTTGATGGAGTCTTAATATCCCCTTGTAAGAAACTATGACTTAGAAAAACAACACCTCCCTCTGGGTTGCATGGCTCTTAAGAACTATGTTTTATCCAGGCCCCTGTCTTATTGAAGTCTTTCAGGCTGGTTTGAGAACAGCCTTAATTGCCTGTCACTGTGATAGATCTGTGATGTCACTAAAGAATTTACCTGAAGAGTCTTGCTAAAAGAATGTCACCAGGCCTCATGCCCAAGAATATTAGTCAACAAAAACTAAACTCTGTTTTTGCTTTTTTGTTTCATTTTGTTTTGCTTTGACATGTCTTTTTGTCTTATTGGTTTTTTGTTTGTTTGGGGGATTTTTGAGAGAGGGGGGAGAGAGAGAGAGAGAGAGAGAGAGAGAGAGAGAGAGAGAGAGAGAGAGAGAGAGAGATGGTAGGGAAGTGGACAGCCACCTGGAAGGGACTGGAGGAGGAAACATGATAAAAACATATTGTATGAAAAATAAATAAATGAAATTCTAAATACAATTGAAAAATCATAGAAATAATGTCATCACGGAATATAATTTCCAAATAAGGTATGTGTATGTATGTGTGTGCATGTATATACTGGAAGAGTCCAGTGTAGCTTAAGACCGAGAGGCAAAGAGATTGATTAGCATGCTTTACCAAGGGGATTTTCCTCACATACTAGCATTAGTGTGTGTTGTTTTGGCAATTTAAACATTATTCCAGGTCATGGACTTTTGAAGTTCATGTCTGCTTAATGGAAAGTACAACATTGGTCCCATTACAAGCCAGATATCTGCTGTAATAGTATTGCTTCTTCTATGTGGGCTTGCATTTAGAGTAGTCTGTAGTAAGTGGATAAAGGGACAAATTAAGGTTTAAATGACATGCATTAGATGTAAGCTTTGGTAGTTAATATCAGTGAGAATGGAAAATGAGCACAATATGAGCTCGCGCTCCTGCTCTCTTCTTTCTTCCTTCCTCCCTTTCTTCCTCCCTTTCTTCCTCCCTTTCTTCCTTCCTCCCTTCCTCCCTTCCTTCCTTTCTTTCTTTCTTTCTTTCTTTCTTTCTTTCTTTCTTTCTTTCTTTCTTTCTTCCTTTCTAACTACTAGCTGGGTGTCCTTGGCAAATAAAGCCATTGATCCCAGTGATCTTATTTGTTAGACTGGGTTTGAATTGACTCAGAGGACACTAAGTTTTACTAACCAAGTGTTACAATTCCAGTAAACATTGTTTCGTTGGGATCTAATACTTTTCCAGTACACGGAAAGCTATTCTGGGCTTGAGTTAAGACCTGAATGTCCTCAGTGCATCACTGGGACTTGGAATTGGAAGAACATACACAATAGGGGAAAAAAAGAAACTCTCAAGGATGTCCATATCCCAATCCCTGGAATCTTCGATATTAGTATAAATGATGTGTGTGAGTTAAGATTGCTGAAGGAGGGGTTGGGGATTTAGCTCAGTGGTAGAGCGCTTGCCTAGCAAGCGGAAGGCCCTGGGTTCGGTCCCCAGCTCTGAAAAAAAAAAAAGATTGCTGAAGGAATTAAGGTTATTGGGTAGCTAATCCTGAAATAGGAAGATTATATTGGTTTATCTGGTTGGGTTCAGGACAGGGGTTCTTCAAAGTGGGCAAGAGAGGGGAAGACATAACTAAAGAGAGATAGATGCCCCTTCTTGCTTTGAAGATGAGGAAGTAAGACACAAGCCAAAGAATGTGAGCTGGGAACAGCCCTCCTAGAACATTGAGAAAGGAATGCAAACAGTTGAGGGATGCGGCTCAGTGGCAGAGCATTTACCTACCATGGCACCTAGCACCTGGAATAAGGACAAACACAAACAAGGGTGGAATACACTATGTCAACACTGCACCTCTTTTCTTTAGACTGTATTTTGAAATAGCATCTTACTCTGTAACCCAGGCTGGTCTGGTATTCACTCTGTAATCTAGGCTGGCTTCACACTTGTAGGAATTCTCCTGCCTCTGGCTCTTGATTGCTGCAATTACAGGCATGTGTCAGCCACTAAACCTGGCTCAACTTTTAATTTTAGCTTAGTGTGACTCGTGTCCAACTTCTGTTCTATAAAACTGGACAATAACCACTAAGTTTGTGTCAATTTGTTTCATATGCAAGAGAAAACTAATACAACATCTCCAACTGTCACTGTGTGCAAACTTATTAATTATCTGTTTCTTTTGGTGGAGCAGAAAAATCACTGGGCTGGCAATTTCAAAAACTCTGTCCACATTCCAACTCTGCCATTCGATAGTTGCATAACTGCAAGTAATTAGCTCTTCTCTGACTGAGTTTATCATGGGCAGTTCCTACCTGACAGAGTTGCTACCAAAACAAATGAGATCACAGGTGTGTAGGTGTTTTATAAAGCTGCAATGCAGCCAATGCTTATAATAAATTATTGTTTACAGTGCCTTATATGTGATTTGCAAGAAATACTTAGTAATTTATTCTTTGACAGTCCTTGGGATGTGGAAATGTGACTGCAAAATATATATTAGGTGCATTGAGGAGAGAAAGATATTATATATGCTATCTACTGCTAAACTGGTTACAATATAATTAGGAAGATAACATTGCTGAGAAGTGAACAGGAACTTAAAATGTATATAAAATGAAGACAGTACAGGAGAAGTCCCTAGGTTCTAAGCCACTACTCACCAAGAAAGCAATGAAAACATGGATCCCCAGTCCAGGAATGGAGCAGGTGGGGAGGATGCTTCAGAATCCTCAACAGAGGCCCCTAGGAGGAAAGTCTCCAGGACGGTCTTGGAGGGTGTGGCTAGATGGAGAGTCCCTGCTAATTGCCCAGGACAGTCTGTCTGTCCACAATTCGAAGGCTCACACTGTGCATTTATGACACCCTCAGCTAATTCTCTTTCAAGCGGTACACTCATCTTGTCACCAAGGTAACAGTTTTTCTTTATTTCTTTCTTTCTTCCTTTTTTTTTTTTTTTTTTTTTTTTTTTTTTTTTTTTTTTTTTTTTTTTTTACTCTGTTTTTTTTTTTTTTTTTTCTTTTTTTTTCTTTTTCTATTTTTTTTTTGTTTTTTTTTTTTTTTTTTTTTTTTTTTTTTTTTTTTTTTCTTTTTTCTTTTTTGGTGAAAGGGATAAAACTTAGCCTTTTGTATATGCTAAACATACACTCTTCTGTGTTCAGACAGGTCCAACCCCAGATCAGGAAACGAACACCAGTGCATTACTGCTGTGTTATTTTTACTGGATATGGACAAACACCTATTCACTCCTCCCCAATAGGGCACCAATAGTAGGACAGTAAGGATTTCACCTAAGTCCAACTTGGCCAGCCAATCAGTTTACTGGACTTACTTAGAGCCATGTGGGTGACCCTCAAGCAGGACATCCCTGCAAAGCCACCCTGCATCACAGCTAATGGCCTCAGGGAAGCTGCTCATAGAGTCCCACCTTAAATCAAATGCCCACTGTCTTATTTAATAGTCGTTGTGCATGGATATACTGCAAAGGACATTTCCACGTTAGTATGTACTGTACATCGAGCACATTCCTCCCTCACACCCCTTTAACCTCTGTCTTTCACCCATCTTTCCCATTAGTCCCCCTTGTTTCCCCAGACAACTCCACATCTATTCTCATGTCATATGGACATGTGTGGCATTATATATCTGCATAAAATCTAAGCACCACAAATGGTGGAAAGCATGATACCTGCCTTCCCAAGACTGGCTAAATTCACGTAATATGAATATCTCCATTTGCATCTGTTCATCTACAGATGACATCACTTTTTTTTGCACCTTATCTTCTTGGAAAACAAAACAAAACAAAACACAGCACTATCAAAAAG
Source organism: Rattus rattus (assembly GCF_011064425.1). Taxonomy (NCBI): domain Eukaryota; kingdom Metazoa; phylum Chordata; class Mammalia; order Rodentia; family Muridae; genus Rattus; species Rattus rattus. The sequence goes on along the minus strand of NC_046154.1, from coordinate 45,874,730 downwards.
TGCACAATTTGCTCTGTGAAGAATATCAATCCTTGGTCACAGCGTTAATCACCTCTTCTTTATAGCTGAAAAATTCTATTCTGTCATCAGCATATGTTTATCTCACAGTTTTTTCCCATTCCCATGATACCGCATGGCAAAGTTGGTTCCTTAACCTAGTTATTGTGCCTGGCGCTATAATAAACACTGATGGGCAAGCATCTCTGTGATATATCGACTTGGAATCTTTTGGTTAAATAGCTAGGAATGATACAGCTATGTCATATGGTGGATATGGCTTTAGTTTTGAAAAAACTCCTATACTGGTTTCCATAGTAATTCGATTACCTTGCGTTACCATTAGCAGTATATGAGGGTTCCCTGTTGTCCATATAATCACCACTACTTGTTGTTGTTTATTTTCTTTGTTTCTCACAGGCTCTTGCAGCCCAGACTGTTTTCAAACTCATTATTATAAGTCACTAAGGATGACCGTGAACTCTCTGAGCTTCCTGCATCCGCATGCTGAGGGATCATATACCTACACCTAGGTTTAGGAGGTGCCGGAAACTGAACCAGGATTTCATGCATGCTAGGCAAGCACTCTACCAACTGACCTACATTCCAAGCCCTGATTTGCTTTCTTAATGACAGCCCAGGGTGAACCGAATCTCACTGTAGTCTTAGTTTCTGTTTCTCCTGTGTCTGTGGCCATGTAGATTTATATGAGTCTTCTATTCTAATCCACTGATCTATGTGTCTGTTCTGAGCTACTCTCGTTGCATTTTATCACTATGGCTTTGTAGTATGTTTAAAAATATACTGGTAATGCTAGCATGATTCCTTTTGCTCAGGATTGCTTTGTTTGCCCGAAGGTTTTGTGCTTTCCTAGAGTCTGAAGACTGTTTTTCAATTTCTATAAATAGACATTGGAATATTGATGGAGATTGCACTTGAATGTGTAGATGGCTTTTAGTAATACAACCATTTCCACAAAGTTCATGAAAGGTCTTCTCGTCGCTCAGTGTTTTCTTCAATTTCATGTTTTGGTATTTTAAAGTTTTCATTATAGAGGTCTCGGGCCTGGCTAGGTTTATCACAGGATATATCCTCTGACGGTAATTGTAGGTGCATCTGCGTTTCTATTTTTCTACTTCAGGATAGGTAAGGTAGGTAAGGTGCTTTGCCTGAATCTGTGTACCACTTGAGTGCCTGGTGACTGTGGAGGCCAGAAGAAGGTACTGGATCCCTTAGAACCGGAACAGACAGTTGTGAGTCACCGTGTGGGTGCTGAAAATCAAACTGGGGCCTCTGCAAGAGCAGCCAGTGCTCTTAACCAATGAGCCAGCTCTGTAGCCCCTCGGCCGTTCTTAATATTTGGGCAGCATCTTAGAGTCTGTATCTTTGTTCCCCTGCAGGTTCTGGCTCAGACCTTGCTGAATACTTACCTAGTTATGATTCAAAATTTTACCCCTGCAGCCTGGAGGTAATCTGTTGGCCAACTGTCAGCAGAACGTATTGTGTGAAACGTATTCTGAATCTCCCAAGGGTGTGGGTCACAGAAGTTGGGCAAGTCAGGACCTAGCAGCTGACTCAGGGGAGGATTCTTTTAACAATGGCTGCTCCTGTGATCGCATACCACTACTGTCTCCTTCCTCCGTTCTTTCCTTCTTCTTTCTTTACATCTCTTGAGAACAGAGTCTGGCAAGCCTGCTGTTCTGCTGTAAGGTTTCCCATTTTATCATGTTGCTAAGTGTGTGTGCGTGGGGGGGGGTGTCAATAGGGAGGTTGTCTCTGTCACTTCTCCTGGTAGTTATACTCTAGCCTCCCCAGTATATTCTTCGGAGATTCAACCAGACGACGTCTGCATGTAGTTACCACCGTTTGCTCTAGCCTTCCACGTTCTAAGTATTCTAGCATCTCCCAACATCACTTGTAACTGGGGGAGGGGACAGGGTAAGAGCTGGAACCCCAGGCGAGGGTCCTGCTGCCCTTCCTCCTGATAACTTGCTCCATCACTGTTACCACAGGCCTCGCCCACCATTGCCATCACTGTGTTCTTCTGTGTATGTCATCACCAGGACCAGAGTTGTCTCTAGTCCAGATGGTGAAAGGATGGTCACGTGACACCCAAAGGAAAAGGCTACCCTAGAACTCTTCCAGGCTTTGTCAGGTCTCTCAGTAATCCCACGAATCCTTGTCCATCAGATTGTCACGTCTCAGCAGGCCTTGATCATGACCACCACACCTCTCCAGATTATACAGAAGCATTTGATCAACTGTCCCCCGATTTGCATTTGTCTGATATTTTCTCTTAATCAAATTTAGGTTATGGGTTTTTGGCAGGAACAGCTCAGAAGTGATGATAGTTTTTCCTCATTGTGAACTGTTGGCTGTGGTAATAATTTCAATTTATCCCATTACTGTGTTCTGGAGGGTGAGTTTGCCAGGTTTTTCCATTATAAAGTCATTCATTAACTCTTCTTAGTTAATAGCTATTTTAGAAGGGATGTTTTAAATGGCACAAATATCCTACCCTTTCACTGTTTGGGGCAAAGGTGAGGAGACATATGATGCACTGGCATCTTCAGTAGTCTGAGGAGTTCCCTGAGAACTTTCGGGACTTGACTCAGGCCACGCCAGATTCATGGCTGGACATAAAATATTACAGCCACTCGGGAAATGAAAACTATCAGCTGCGGTTAGCTTTGAGATGCGTGAAATTTAAACTATAAGTGAGGCAAATAGCCTTCTAAAAATTGTATGCACCTTGGTGTTCTGCCTGCTTGTATCTGTGTATGACGGTGTCAGATCCCCTGGAACAAGAGTTACAGACAGTTATGGGGTGGGTGCTGGGAATTGAACCCGGGTTCTTTGGAAGGACAGAAGTGCTCTCTCTTTACAGCTGAGCCATGTCTCTAGCCCCTGAGGCAAACATCTCATATGTATTAAGTCGCGTAAAAGGAGGAGTCTTTATTCTACTTCTTAGTTCTAGCCTGACTGTATATAGCACATTTCAAAAAAGGAAAAGGAGTCTGAGGCAGTAAGATAAAAACCACTCAAATTCACTCTGCTTCCTTCTTCCCAATGCTACTTCACTTTAAAGATACACTGGCAACGGTCTCTTTATCTTTTCTTCCAGGCCCAATGGTAGAAATCTTTTCCTCCAACTTAAAGCTAATTTCACTCTTCTACCTCCTCTGGGATTTTGAGATTCCAATAGTGCCTCTTTTTTTTTTTTTTCTGTTTCAAAAACTCATCAACTCAGAAGTTACTTATAGACCAGCCAGCCATGTCCAGATGGACCACAGCCAGCCACAGAGGGATTTGTTTTTCTGTTTCAAAAAGAAATTACTTATAGACTACTCAATACATTCCAGGTGTGATTCTTGATTTTAGGATAAGACAAATGGTGTACCCACTCTCTAGCGGACTTCTTTTATAGAGATAAACTGATCTGTAAGTAGATAATGAGCACTCTTTAGAATGGTAAGAGAATGCCTCTCCTAAAAATGGTATTTGAGGAGCCTGGAGAGATGGCTGTCAGTAAAGTGTTTGCAGTGCAGGCACAAGGACCTGAATTTGATCCTGAGAACCTAAAGATGGGCAGGATGGCACAAACTTGTGATTTCAGTACTGGAGAGGCATAAACAGACAGACAGATCCCTTAGGTTCAATGGCCAGTAGGCTTGATGGCCTGTTGATTCAGCCACATCAAAGCCCAGACCAGTGAGAGACTACAAGAAAGAAGGTGGCTATCACCTAAGGAGTGACACTGAAGAATGTCGTGTGCCCCCTCTCTGTCTCTGTCTCTGTCTGTCTGTCTCTGTCTCTCTGTCTCTATCTGTCTATGTCTGTCACTGTCTCTCTGACTCTGTCTCTCTGTCTATGTCTCTCTCTCTCATACACCCAGACACACACACACACATGCATGCACAAGAATGGTATTGGAGATGTTATATGACGCTGAGGCGCCAGTGGTATAAAATTTATAGGAAGAAAACTGCGGGCAGAGGACCACAAGTAATACCTCGATGGGAGAGATACCTTTGCCTGTTGCTGGGCAACAAAAGAACGGGTGTACAGGCTAGCGATGTAGTTCAGTTGGTAGAGTGCTTGCCTGGCAAGCGTGGGGCCCTGGGTTGGATCCTTAGCACCACATAAACTAGGTGTGGTGGTGGATGCTTGCAATCCCAGCAGCCAGGAGGTGGAGGCAAGAAGAGCAGAAGGTCAACGTCCTGATGCGCTGCACAGGGAGCTGGGGGCCAGCCTGAGCTAAAGGCTCTCAAAAAATACTAGTGAAAACGAAGCAGAGAGTGGGCGTGATGAGCAAAGGCCTAAATGGTAGCTGAGATTATAGTCCTAGAACAGAAGTCCAAGTGATGCCTGCAGGCTACAGCAGGTGATGTTTATTGAACATCTGACCTTAAAGGGGGAGTTGCTTTAACTAATTCTTGTGTCTGTACAGTTTTCTTCTAGGGAGTTTTCGAACGAATATCTCTAGAATAAAGAGGAGGGGCCGCTAGTTGGATTTATTACGGCATAATTCTTCATGTGACATAATGTGTATTTCAAGTCCTTCCTGATTTCTTTTAAGGTTGGAATGCTAAACTACATTTATCGTCTGTCTAGCCTCATTTCTGTCGCTGTGACAAAATACCCCGACGACAAACGATTTCAAGGAGAAAGGACTTCATTTTCACTCACAATTCCAGGGCACAGGCCCTCATAGGGAAGCCAAAGCAGGAACATCTAATAACTAGTCGAAAGAAAAATATTAAATGTATGCATGCTTGCTTGTGCTTGGCTTCACTTCTCCCTTACACAGCTCAGGACACCCTGCCTCAGGGGTGGTGTGGTTCACAGTGGGCTGGGTCTTTCCAGATCGATTAACCTCATCTCCCATGCCCACAGGCAAAGCCAAAGTGGACAATCTCTCCCGGAGTCCCCCTTCCTATGTGATTCTAGTTCATCTGAAGTTGTCAGTTAAAGCTAACCACCACAGTAGTATACGGTACAACACTTTTTATGATCACACAAACTCCCTGAGACCAGTGCCACATATAATTAGTCTCCTAAGACAGATCTCCATAAGAATACTCCTACTCCTTAACCTAGATACAAGGCTGCTGCATGTGAGTAGTAGTCAATGGTGACACACTTATTAATTAAAGCTCATTTACGACAGGGTGGGCCTTGGACAAGACTGAAGATAATAATTTCCTTAGTTCCTCCTTTTATCCTCTCTACATTTCTTTCCACATTTGGCCATCTCCTTGCCTACCTTAAGTTTATGATAGCCTTCGATTGTCCAAAACATGCTGAGAGAGGGTGAAACGGAGAGAGGGAGACGAAACGACACAGACCCATTCACAAAATGGTGTCTTTCACTCCTGAGAGTGTCACTGCCATGTAGGAGTTATGTTAAGGATAATGAATAACTAGTGAGGGAACTTTGTACAATAAAGGGGATAATTTGGGACTTGAAACTTAAAATGGGCTCACACCACCCCTCATTTACTCAGCGGAGAATCCACATGACACACTTCTGATAACCTGACTCTCACACCCTTTGAAATCTAGATCTAGGGGGTGGGGAAAGACAGGAAAGTGCATGGGTAAATGTGAGTGAAACTGGAGAGGGGGGATATGATCAAAGTACATCGTACATGTGTGTGAAAATGTGAATAATGATTTTCATTATTTTACACACAATACGTGCCAATAAAGAAGACAAAATAATATAAAATACACTCACTTGAAATTCCCATGCTAAAACATATTCAAAGATAAATTGCTGTAATGAACATATTCAGAATACAATGTGAATTAAGTTACCTAAGAGCCTACAGTCTCTTGATGGATTTCATTTTTAATATTTTTTTCATAACTTTGGCTTCTCTATTCTCCAAAAAGAATTTCATTCTACATCTCAAGTATAAGACTTTGTGCAATTTTCTTTTAGTTTTTATCATCTAAAGTAATTCTGAAATGCTCATCATATCCTAAGCATTCACAAAATGAAAAAGAATGAACCTTTGGATTTTAAGAGTAAGATTCAGTAAGTAGGCAGACAGCCATCACTTAACTAAAAGGACGTTCTTAACTAGCCATTAGTCACAGCAATGAGATATTTTAAATTTTGACGACTTCCAAACTCTTTACAAAACAGTAGGAATGGTTACAAGATCCATTAGGAGGTGACCCTCAGATAAAAATTGGGAAAGACTGTGACACCACCTCGGATGGAGTGAAAATAGGAATAACTATTTAAATACTCTAGAAAAGTATGGGCAAACAAGGTTAAAAGTTATATCTGGAAACTAGGAAAATAGCTCACCCAATAACGTGGTCATCCTGTCATCCTGCAAGCACGAGGTTCTGAATTTGAGGCCTGACCCCAAGTTATGCTCATGGTGTGCACACTTGTAATGCCAGCACAGAGAGGCAAATGCAAGCAGACGCCTCGGACTCAGCCGCCTAGTCCACTTAGCAAACCCCAGACCAGTGAGAGTCACTGTTTCAAAAAACCAAGGTGGACAATTCCTAAGGAAAAACATGAGGTTTCCACTGCCCTCCACAAGCATGCTCCCCAACACATATGCACGCGTGCGCACAAACACACACACACACACACACACACACACACACACACAACTTATAATAATCCTGTGCTCTGTAACTTTCTAGGTGATCTCAAAATCTTTTTAATTTTGGAAAATACCAATTTTTTATAAAATGGTTATGTAAGCAGCTTTAATGTGCCTGTTTCTTAAGTAACTATGGATATTGAAATAAGGTATGGTAACTTTTAAAATTATTTTTACTTTTGTGTGTGTGTGTGTGTGTGTGTGTGTGTGTGTGTGTGTGTGTGTGTGTGTGTGTGTGTGTGTGTGTGTGTGTGTGTGTGTGTGTGTGTGTGTGTGTGTGTGTGTGTGTGTGTGTGTGTGTGTGTGTGTGTGTGTGTGTGTGTGTGTGTGTGTGTGTGTGTGTGTGTGTGTGTGTGTGTATGTGTGTGTGTGTGTGTGTGTGTGTGTGTGTGTGTGTGTGTGTGTGTGTGTGTGTGTGTGTGTGTGTGTGTGTGTGTGTGTGTGTGTGTGTGTGTGTGTGTGTGTGTGTGTGTGTGTGTGTGTGTGTGTGTGTGTGTGTGTGTGTGTGTGTGTGTGTGTGTGTGTGTGTGTATGTGTGTGTGTGTGTGTGTGTGTGTGTGTGTGTGTGTGTGTGTGTGTGTGTGTGTGTGTGTGTGTGTGTGTGTGTGTGTGTGTGTGTGTGTGTGTGTGTGTGTGTGTGTGTGTGTGTGTGTGTGTGTGTGTGTGTGTGTGTGTGTGTGTGTGTGTGTGTGTGTATGTGGTGTGTGTGTGTGTGTGTGTGTGTGTATGTGTGGTGTGTGTGTGTGTGTGTGCACTTTGAGACCGGGTTTCTCTGTGTAGCCCTGGCTATCCTGAAACTTGCTCAGCAGACTGGGATGGCCTCCTGCTCCAGAGATCCTCCTGTCTCTGCCTCCTGGGATTAAAGGCATCCCGGCTTAAAATTATTTTTAAAGGAAAACAGCAGTTTTAGTTTGGAAGTTCTGGATAGGTCCTTATGGACTTTAACTGTTTGGGTATATATTCATCTTTATATCTGAAAAAACCAAACTAAAATATTTTGTGACTTCTTGCCAATTCTTTTTTTTTTTTAATCCAAAATCTTCAGTACACATATTTACTATGTGTGTTTGACATGCATCTTAGTACACACCACATGGAAGTCAGAGGACAACTTGTGAGAATTGATTTTTTCCTTCTACCTTAGGGCTCTCAGGGATCAAACTCAGGTTGTCAGGCTAGGTAGCAATCACCCTTTACCTGCTGAGCTATCCCATCAGCCTTCATTTCTTATATTTTTTTACACCTAATTTTGACACCTAACTTGACAACTAATTTGACATTTTGACATTTCTGTGGTCTCAGAATTGTATTAGCTTTAGCATTGAAGAAGAATTTTTCCTGTGATACCACATTCTTCTGGTTCTTGCGTTGCTACTCTGGAAGTCTCTCTCCCTCTCTCTTTCCTTTTATTTTCTTCCTTATACGGTTCCTCTTCCACAAGCTCTTAGGGACTAGGTCCTTTACTCGTTTTGGCTTGCTTTCATTTCTGGAAAGATTTATTTATGCGTATGTGTGTTTGCTTGCAAGAGTTTATGTGCACCATGTGCATGCAAGTGCTTTCAAATGCCAGAAGAGACTATTGGATTCCCTGGAACTGACGTTACATGAAGCTGAAGTGGGGTACTGGAAACAGAACCCAGATCCTCCACAAGAGCAGCAATTTCTCTGAACCAATGAGCCATCTCTCAGCTTCCCCTGTTTATCTTTTTTTGAGACATGATTTTACTGTATAGCTTTGGCTGGCTTGGAACTCACTGTATGGTCAAGGCTTACCTTAAACTCACAGAGGTTCTCCTGCTTTAGCCTCCTGAGTGCTGGGATCACAAACAAAGTAACCACGCGCCATTCTTTTGTTTTCCTTCACAGTCCCAGTGTGATCTCCCTCTGTCAGTTTTGTTTATCGCCTAGGAAATGACTGCCCTTAGTTTAATTTTCCCTAAGCTAGGGTTCCTCTCTGACTTCATCTGGGTGATACACAACAATTTGTTCCAAACTGAGTTAATGTTTTCTCCTCTCCAAACTTCCAGAATTTCCTGTTTTCCAAGTTTCTAGCAGATTTGGGAGGGTCAAAAATTTAGACTAGTTTGACAAGCTCAGCTCAGACACTAGTCCTTGCCCAGCCACTTACAAAGACAAATAACAGTGTAAGGTAGAGACAAGAGATTTAATCAATATGGTGATACTGAGAAAAGAAACTCCCGAGAAGACCAATAACTGACCATGTTCCATCATTTGGGTCCCGACCCGAGGTTGGTGCTTACAGAGTGCACCTAACCAGTCAGTCCTGCTCACGTATGGTCCCATCTATCCCTGACCCATTAGTGTCTGGTCCTATCTTCTTCTGCAAGGTGGCCTGACAAGCTTTCGGAACTGTGTGAAAGCTCTTCCTGGGAGAGAGTTTCCTCTTCTGGTTGGCATCAGGTCATCCAGCCTGAGATGGAAAATCCCAAACCCCTGGGGACCACTGTGAAATAGTCTAATAGCCAAAGGGAGGGTCACAGGTGTCTCTATTTGGAATATCTTTCCTCTAGTCAGGATGGGGTATAGTACGATCTACCCAGTACAGAAATTTAGCTAGCAAAGCTAGACAACTCTTTATTCTCTCAGTCAAGAGTTACTATTGGGGCTGGGGAGATGAATCAGCAGTTAAGAGTGCTTGCTGCCTGTGGTGGTTTGAATATGGTTGGCCCAGAGAATGGCACTATTAGGAGGTGTGGCCTTGTTGGAGTGGGTGTGGCCTTGTCGGAGGAAGTGTGCCACTGTGGCATTGGGCTTTGAGACCCTCCTCTTAGTTGCCTGGAAGCCAGTCTTCTCCTGTTTGCCTTTGGAACAAGATGTGGAACTCAGCTCCTCCAGCGCCATGCCTGCCTGGACACTGCCATGCTTCCCACCATGATGATAATGGACTGAACCTCAGGACCTGTGAGCCAGCCCCAATTAAATGGTGTCCTTTATAAGAGTTGCCCTGACCATCGTGTCTGTTTACAGAAATGGAAACTCTAAGACACTGCCTTTCTAGAGGACTCTGGTTCAGATGCCAGCACTCAGGTCGAGTGCCTCACAGCTACCTAAAGGTCAGTGCCAAGGGATCTGATACCTTCGCTTTCACGGGCATTGGTACACATGTATACACATAAATAAGAATAAAAAATAAAAAGTCACTAAAATGAGCAGTTTGGGACTGGACAGATAGCTCGCCTAGCAGTTAAGAGCACTTGTTATTCCTGCTAGGACCTGGACTTGGCTCTGAGCACCCACATGTTTGCTTACAATCTTTAATTCCAGTTCCAGGGAGTTTGGCACTCTCTTTTGGTCTCTGAGGGTACCAGGCATGCACACAGTGCATATACATATACACAGGCAAAATTCCCCCATATAAGTCTAATATAATAAATAAATCTGACAACAAAGAGAAAGAAACCTGTTAGCTCAACCTCCTAAGTGCTTGTCTCCTCTCTGTCCCTACCATTATTGCTACAAGTCACTTTCTGATTCCTGTATTAATAGCTTTGACATCATTCCTTTTGCTTTTGGGAGAGCTCAGTATTTTTTTTCCTCATCTAGCCCCTAATTATTGGAATCAAGTGACCCTCCTGCCTGAGCCTCTTGAATATTCCCAGGTCAGATTACGGACCTGTCTATTCTATTTTCTCATTCTCAATTTGCCCTCTTCTCCTCTCTGCTTTGATTCATTATTTTTAATTTTTTCTTCTTTCTTTTTGTTCATGTATGCATGCCTGTTAACATGTGTGGGGACACGTGTACATTCCTTTGGAGGCCTGAAATTGATGTCAAGCACTCATCTTTAACTCATTAAAGCAGTGACTCTCACTGAGTCCAGAGCTTGACAATTCTGGCCCTTCTAGCTGATTAACTTATCCTGGGGAATCTGTCTTCCAAGGGCTGGACTTTCAGGTGGCCACTACATCCACTTAACTTTTATATGGGTTCTGGGGAGTAGAACTCTGATTCTCAAGCTTGCTATCGCTTTCAGTCCTCAATTTAAAAAAAATCATTTATTAATTTTATTGCTGTTGTTGATTTTTTAAAAAATATTTTTATTGGTTATTTTGTTTATTTACATTTCAAATGTTATTTCCCTTCCCAGATTCCCCTCTGAAAACTCCCTGTTCCCTGTTCTCTGCTTCTATGAGGGTGCTCATCCACCCACCCACCCACTCACTCCCACTTCACCACCCTAGCATTCCCCTATGTTGGGGCATCCAGCCTTCACAGGACCAAGGATCTCCCCTCCCATTGATGCCAGATAAGGCCATCCTCTGCTACATATGAAGCCGGAGCTGTGGATCCCTCCATGTGTACTCTTTGGTTGCTGGTTTAGTTCCTGAGAGCTCTGAGGGGTCTGGTTGGTTGATATTGTTGTTCTTCCTATGAGGTTACAAACCCCTTCAGCTCCTTCAGTTCTTCCTTTAACTCCTCCATTGGGGTCCCCGTGCTCAGTCTGATGGTTGGCTGCAAGCATCCTCATCTGTATTGGTAAGGCTCTGGCCAAGCCTCTCAGGAGACATCTATATCAGGCTCCTGTCAGCAAGCACTTCTTGGCATCAACAATAGTGTCTGGGTTCAGTGGCTGCTTATGGGATGGATCCCCAGGTGGGGCAGTCTCTGGATGGCCTTTCCTTCTATCTCTGCTCCACTCTTTGTCCCTGTATTTCCTTTAGACAGGAGCAGTTCTGGGTTAAAATTTTGAGATGGGTGGGTGGCCCCATCCCTCAACCAGGGGCCGTTCCTAAGCTCTAGATATGGTCTCTACAGGTCTCTCTCCCCTTTGTTGGGTATTTTAGCTAGTGTCTTGGGACCATTGGGTCTTGGGAGCTCTTGCTTTCCTGGAATCCCTCCCACCTTCTATCTCCCGTGATTATTTTATTCCCCTCTGGTCCAATCTATTTGGAGTTCTGTAGGCTTCCTGTGGGCATCTCTTTAGGTTAGGAAAGTTTTCTTCTATAATTTTGTTGAAGATATTAGCTGGTCCTTTAAGTTGGGAGTCTTCGCTCTCTTCTATACCTATTAGCCTTAGGTTTGGTCTTCTCATTGTGTCCTGGATTTCCTGGATGTTTCAGGTTAGGACTTTTTTTTATGTTTTACATTATCTTTGACGGTTGTGTTGATGTTTTCTATAGTATCTTCTGCCTCTGAGATTCTCTCTTCTATCTCTTGTTTGTTCCTCCTTCTAAGAAGGACTCTTGGTCTTCCTTCTTCTTAAGCTTAATGTGGTCTGTGTTGTATCATGGGTATTCCGAGCTTTTTTCCTTTTTCTTTTTCTTTTTTATTTTTTCAGAGCTGGGGACCAAACCCAGGGCCTTGCGCTTGCTAGGCAAGCGCTCTACCACTGAGCTAAATCCCCAACCCCGAGCTTTTTTCCTAATACCCACATATCAGTGAGAACAAACCACGTGTGTTCTTTTGTGACTGTGTTTCCTCACTCAGGATGATAGCTCATCAATCATAGTGATCTACTTAGAAAATGATTGTGATAATTCCTTCTTTTCATTTGCTCACACATTACTTAGTGAGCACCTACCACTTGTTTGAAAACGTTCTAAGATTTGGGAATTCAATGAGGCACTCAACAGGCAGGCCAATGTCTTAGTCTCCAGAGTGTTCTGTGTGATGTCTGCCACTGACCCCTTTCCCTTTAGTTTCCAGATCACCAGTCAAACCTCATTCAGATCTTTTCATTACATTCAGTGCACACTGATCCTTCTTTGGGAAAACTCTCTGAAAAGGGAATATCTGTGTATCTCCATCTAGAATTATTTGTAATTATAGAGTTAAAATTTGTACGCTTCGTTTTTGGAGCTTTTTACTTAAATTTCTACACTGAAAAAGAAAGGTAAAAGTGCTAAGTTAGGGAGATACCATTTTTGCCCTTGTATTAGGGCTCTCTAGAGTCACAGAACTTATAGGTAGTCTTTATATAGTAAGGGGATTTGTTGATGACTTACGGTCTGTAGTCCAACTCCCCAACAATGGTCAGCAGCAGCTGTGAATGGAAGTCCAAGAATCTAGCGGTGGCTCAGTCCCACAAGGCAGGCAGGTGAAGAAGAGAGAGAATCTTCCTTCTTCCAATGTCCTTACGTAGGTGGCCAGCAAAAGATGTGTCCCAGATTAAAGGTGAGTACCACCACATCTGGATCTGGGACGTGCTTTGTCACAGATAACCTTGAACTTACAGACCTCTTTGCCTTAGTCTCCTGGGATTTATAGCACTATGCCTCAAGATCTCCATGCCAAGATCCAGGTCAGAAACTTGCATCTCCCAGCCTCAAGATCAGGATCACAGGTGAGCCTTCCAATTCTGGATTGTGGTTCATTCCAGATATAGTCAAGTTGACAACCAGGAATAGCCACTATAATCCACCCCCTGTCAACTTAACACAAATAATGTCTCATGTCCCCAAGAAACAATAACAAGGTCATGAATATGCTTAACATGATATAACTGTTCCTTGTACAATTGCAAATGCATTTGTAAACTTACAATGGGGCAATGTCCCTGGAGAACACTCTTTTAGCATTGAAACTTAAATATCAATTGATGTTAAAGAAACTGGAAGAAAGATAAATGTGTTCTTAACAAAATAAAACAGAGACATTCATATTATTTCATAATCCTTGTTTCTGCAACTGATTAATTGACCTAAGCTGGTATTTATAACTCCCTTCCTCTACTACCCATTCTGTATTTCCTCTACCCTCTGCAAGCACCTCAGCAGGTCTTTGCCCTTTTCCTGGAGGAGTGGCCCATACCTTCATTCCTGATAGGTCTGTGTCCTTTGTCATCCTGCTTGGATTAGGCTGTTGTAGTTTCCCATTGGCTTTAATCACAGGACATGGTAGTACTAAGAGATGCCCTAAGGGATCTCTTGCACACCAGACATAATCCTTCTTACTATATAGAGACTATCCATAAGTTCTGTGACACTAGAGAACCCTGACTAATACAGAAATTGGTACCAAGAGTGTCCTGTGACAACCTGACCATGTTTTGGGGAGGACTGTGGAAGGACTTTGGAACTTTGGGCTAGAAGAGCCATTGAGTGTTAGGAGCTCTGTGGGATGTTCTGTAATAGCTTAGAAGATAATGTTGAGGACAGTGCAGAAGATGGAGGCCTGCCTTGTGAAATTTCAGAGGTAAGATTAAAGACTCTATCAGGGGTGTTGTTATTTTGATTGTGAAGATTCTGTGGTTTAGTCTAGCTGGGGCTGAAGACTCAGCTGTGATTAACAAGATACCAGAACTACTGAAGCAAAACCTTTGCATTACTAGAACTATTGATGTTGGTCAGCTGGAGCTAAGAAATTAGTGGTGATTAAGAAGAGACCAGCATCACTGAAGTGAAATCTTCTGGGAAGTGTTTTCTGAGAGCCCAAAGAAGCTATGTTCCAGAGATAGCCAAGGTTGTACCTCATGCTTTGGCTGGACTTGGTAATGTGTAAGAGTCACCCAGGTGAAGGCATGAAGGGGTTAATTGTACTGGCTGGTTTTGTGTGTCAACTTGACACAAGCTGGAGTTATCACAGAGAAAGGAGCCTCCCTTGAGGAAATGCCTCCAGGAGATCCAACTGTAAGGCATTTTCTCAGTCATCAAGGGTGGGAGGGCCCATTGTGGGTGGTGCCATCCTGGGCTTGTAATTTTGGGTTCTATAAGAGAGCAAGCTGAGCAAACCAGGGGAAGCAAGCCAGTAGTAACATCCCTCCATGGCCTCTGCATGCTCCTGCTTCCTGCCCTGCTTGAGTTTCAGTCCTGATTTCCTTTGGTGATGAGCGGCAATGTGGAAGTGTAAGCTGAATAAACCCTTTCCTCCCCAACTTGCCTCTTGGTTGTGATGTTTCGTGCAGGAACAGAAACCCTGACTAAGACAGCCCTTAATGTCTGCTCTTGGGGACAGAGGGGGAAAGAGACAGGAAATGTCAAAGCGTGGCATCATGGTACCAGGATACTTCAGAAAAATATGGACGAATTTGCCTATCCTATCACTCACGAGCAGGGGCCATGCTATTCTCCGTATCGGACCAACTTTAGCATATGTCCTGCTGAATCAAGCACTCTCACTTGGCAGCTCCCACTACCTCTCTCGTAAGCTCTAAAGGGAGGGGAAATCTTTGTTCACAACTCCCAGTTTCTGGCACACAGCAGTACATCACTTGTTTAGTTAAATGAATAATGGAAGTTTCACTCCATGGAAAACCCAATGAATTGCAGTTAAGGGTATAAATTATTTTTGTCCTTAGGAAAACAAAATGTATAGTTGAAGCTGAAGGTTTCTTATCTCTAGGATTTTTTGCGTTGGAGAGTCAAAAAGCACACATACACAATCCTGTACAAAGCGTAGACTGACACTTTAGGTATCTATTCAACACTTACTATTGGTGTTTTTATGTATTGGGCAGCCACTCAAGTACTGGAGTACAGAGGAAGCTACTTTGAATGAGGACTCCAGTAGAGTTGCTTAAAAACTGGTAAACCTTTAAAAGTGTACTGAAACCAGAATATGTTAATGCTTTCCAAATACTTCTGTCCCAATTCTATTATCCTCCTCAATACTTTGCTTTCCTATCCTGTTCTGTAGTCTTAGCATTTTTTAATTTTTCTTTGAATGTACCACTTATGGTCTGTTTCTTCCCATAAGAAACTAAACTTCAAGAAGGCAAGGGTTTTTAAATTTTTAATTAATTAAAATTTTTTTAATTTAATTTTTGAGACAGGGTCTTAGTAGGTAAACCAGGCTAGCCTTGAATTTCTGTCTCCCTGAGTGCTCAGATTCAAGACGTAGACTACCACACAGGCAAAGATTTGTGTTTTGTTTATGGCATAACTGAGGTTCAGAGGCATAACTACTAATGTATCTACTGGTGTCCTCTTTTTGTTGTTGTTTATTCATATTCATTTCGTTTATTTCTTCCACGTGGTACGATCTCATCCAATGGTGTCTATCGGCTTTTTATTGTATCTGGTCAACCGCTTTTTATTTTATATTGTGTCTGTTCCAGTCGCAGCAAAGGCACTGGCAATCAACAAAACCAAAAAGCTTGGGAAAGTATCTTGAGGGTAGTAGCCTAACATGTTTTTGCTTTTCAGTAAAAGTTGGCTAAACTTAAAAGGTAGGCTGAGGACAACTCCAGTCTGTGGGGAAGCTTAAAAAAAATTCGCATACAAGAGTGAGCATATTGAAACCGATATTTTAGGCACTCTTTTGGATTTGGAGCGTGAAAAGTACCAATGGTTGGGCAGCTTACAGGATGGAAAGGTGCAATTGTTATTTCCGGTGCTTAGTGACCCCAAAAGAACAGCATCCATCTCAGGATAGGGTAAGAGAAGACTTCCGGTGTTCTGCGTTTTTAAAAGAGACTCGCTGAGTCACTCTTAAGAACAGAATGCAAAAAATACACTGCAAGTGGGTGAAGAAGATCAGCATCCACTATTGCGACTCGCTTCTGCGTCGTCCCACT
The DNA here is from genome assembly GCF_011064425.1 of Rattus rattus. NCBI lineage: Eukaryota > Metazoa > Chordata > Mammalia > Rodentia > Muridae > Rattus > Rattus rattus. Next base: position 45,858,626 of record NC_046154.1, on the reverse strand, counting down.
GGGGAATATTTTCTCAGACCCAGAGCACTACGCGGTTTTCCAGAAACAGCTACGGACGCACGTCACAATCGCGGCAAAACTTCTCCCGTCGTCCTCCGCCTCTTTTTCTTCGCCCCGCCCACGTCAGTTTTCGAAGTGCTCTCTGGGTGCGCCAGGAATCCAGCCTATTCCTATTGGTCTCTAGCCTTCCCTGCTCCCATTGGCTGTTTCTGAAAACGTGACAGCTGTTGTGCGTTGTGATTGGCTAGGGTCCATAGCGTCATCGGCTGTCAGGAGGGTGGGATGAAGAAAGTCGGTGTGAGCGAGGCCGGGTTGGAGGAGGGGTTCGGGCCTGTCCTCCCCAGCGGCTGGGGCAGCAACAACGCCGGCCGCCGCCGTCGCCCCTGGGACGCGGAGGAGGAGGAGTGGCTGGAGGAGTAGGAGGAGGAGGTGGGCCTGGGGAGCGGGATGTCCAGCGCTACGACTTGCTGGTGAATGCTGAGGAGAGTCGCGGTTGCTGCAGTCTTTGCCACCGGGAGGAAGTTGCGGTGTGAGGCCGGGCGGGAGCTCACGGCTGTGGGACGAATCGAAGCACGGGGTCTGTGCGAAGAATCAGCGAAACCGTTTCCTACGCTGACCATGCCTGGCAGAAACAAGGCGAAGTCCACCTGCAGTTGCCCGGACCTGCAGCCTAATGGACAGGACTTAGGCGAGAGCGGCCGGGTTGCTCGTCTAGGAGCGGATGAATCTGAGGAGGAGGGACGGTCTCTCAGTAATGTCGGGGACCCTGAGATCATCAAGTCTCCCAGCGATCCCAAGCAGTACCGGTGAGGGAGGAGGCTCGGACTGGGGAGAACAGGGTGCGGGCTTCGGTTGGTGCTGTAGTGACTTCTGGTCTCGGTGTCTCCCGGAGGAGCAACAGGGTGTTACTACTATTCATCCCAAATGTGTGTTTGGGTGAGGTGGCCAGGGCAATTTGGAGTATACCAGGCTAGCCTCTAACTCAGAGATCTGCTTGCCTCCTCTGCCCCTCAAATGCTGGGATTAAAGGTGTGCGCCACCACCCCCGGCTATTTTTTACTTTCATTAAAGCAAGTACCAAGGTTTTCATGAGAACAGGATGAATGGTAAAGGGGAGGAGGTTGGTTGTTACAAAAGCTTGACAGTTGGCGAACTGAATTTTGGTGGAGATGATATTTGAGATGTGTGCGTGTTATTTTTGTTCAGTCTCAATCCATAAATGTATGAGTCCCTTAAGTAAAAGAGAGGTAAAACGGAGTGAGGATTATGAAGAGGATGGTGTGGCTTTAATATTAGAACTTTACAGCATCCTCTTCATAATCTTTACTCCGTTTTACCTCTCAGCTAGCTAAGATGGAGTGGCTTGTAACCATGGGTGGCTAGCCAGAACTAGAATGGCTAGATAACTTCTTCCAAAACGTCTTAGAGACATCTTGGGCCTCAGTTGTATGAATGGTAGGCTTGTAAGATCCCATCTTATACAATGTTTCAATCATCTGTAATGAATGGTAACTCAATCCCGACTGAATAAACTTAAGAGTTACTTCGTTTCATAAAATATCTTGTATTTGAAACAGTTTCTATTTTCTAACAACTTTGTTTTCCTGCTTGAGGACATTGAAACCCAGTTTTTCTCACTCAGAATTAGACAGCTAGATAGTATTGGAGCTCGTATGAAACTAGCCATCTGACACAAAACCCAGTGCAGTATGTGCTGGTATTTTATGAGGTTCTTACTCATGCTGAGTTAGAAGCCTGAGTAGTCTTAAGCCCAAATTTATTATAAGCCTGTAGTGTGTTAAAAGTAGGAAAGAATTTTAGAGATCATCTTTTCCACTTTCCCCCACTTTTATTTTGCAATCAACTGACACTCCGGTCCAAAAATCAGTGACATAGCCCCAACTTCAAGATCAACTTAATTTTCATCAGATTGTCAGGGTCAAGATATCTTTATAAACTAGGGATAACTTTTCTTGTCAAAGATGTAGTTGTAACCTGTAAGTGAACAAGTTGGAGGTAACAACATTGTTTGGTTTTTGCCTCCCAGGTTAAATTTTCAGTACAGGTGTTAGTGGGGTTTTGTTGTTGTTGTTTGTTTTTGTTTTCCTGTCCATACAAAGTTACCTAGTAACAGCTAAAAAGTGTCAGATGCTGTTCTGATTGCTTTAGATATATATTCATTCTTTGACCTTATTTTTTGCAAATACTAAACATACGCATCAGGTTCCAAACTAGCATTTCTGCACGTTGGTTAAATATACTGCAATAAATAACTATCCAGGGTGGTATATACAAAGGTGATTAAATTTACAGTGTAGGAGGATGCAGACATTTGAAAAACTTAAACCAGGGCTGGAGAGATGGCTCAGTGCTTAAGAGCACTGACTACTCTTCCAGAGGTCATGAGTTCAATCCCAGCAATCACTTGGTGGCTCATAACCATCTGTAATGAGATCTGATGTCCTCTTCTGGGCTGTCTGAAGATAGCTACAGTGTACTTATATATAATAAATAAATAAATCTTTAAAATTGCACTAAAAAAAATTAAAATGAGAATAGAGTATGGTAATAAAGGTGCTGAAGAGGTGGGAGAAGGACCATCAGAAGTCAGGAGACATCCTTGATCATATAGCTTGGGCTACATAGGACCCTGGCTCAAAAAACAACCTGGGGAAGGGGAAGCAAATCGAATGGAAGTATGTATGTTAAAGTAGATTAAAGAATAAAGTAGGAAGTGATAAATAGAATGTCTAGATAGCTTCTTCCAAAAATGTATGAGAGAGGACTTGGACCTGAGCTGGTTGAATGGGTACTTGTAAGATCCCTTCTAATCTTCCAGTGTCCCAATCGTCTGTAATGAATGGTGACTCAATCCCCACCTGAATAAAGTTCTGGTACAAGGAAGACAAAAGATAATGCAACTGATGTATCAGTGACATACAGCTTTAATCCTAGTTCTTAGGAGGCAGAGGCAGGTGATCCCTGAGTATGAGTCCAGCCTGCTCTACAAAGGGAGTTCAGGAAAGCTAGGGCTATACAGAGAAACCCTGTCTCAAAAATAAGTAAGTAAATAAGTAAGTAAGAAAGTAAATAAATAAATAAAACCAAGCAGAAAACACCCTCCCCCCCCCAAACACCCAGAAATACAACAACAAAGATGTTTAAAAGCTACTTTGAGTAAATTGTCACATTTGTTTGTTGGCCTTTGTTAAATCATGGGTCTTTTTGTCCACCTTTATCTTTTTTTTTTTATGTATTCAAGTTTCAAATTGACAACCTTCCTCCACTCCCACCCAGACTCTTGCTAGCTTTTGCTGGATTGGAACTCACTATGTAGACTAGGTTGAGTCAAACTTGGGAGAGCTCTACCTCTGCTTTCTGAGTGCTGTGGTTCTAGGCATGCACCACCACATCTTTTTCCAATTTGACTTTTGAAAATGTTTTTTGTTTTTGTTTTTAATTTCTGTTACTTTAAAATAAAGGCGAAGTTGGGCAGTAGTGGCCCATTCCTTTAATGCTAGCACTCGGGAGGCAGAGGCAGAGAGGCAGGCAGGATGGATCTGTGAGATCCAGGACAGCCTGGTCTACAAAGTGAGTTCCAGGACAGCCAGGACTGTTAAGCAGAGAAACCCTGTCTTAAATAAGTGGAAAACTTCAGAACTAGATCTTTAAAGTCTGTGAATTTTTGTGTTCAGAAACAAACATATCAAGTGTCTGTAGCTTCTAGAACTAAATTACATTTCTTTTTTTTCCCCCGGAGCTGGGGACCGAACCCAGGGCCTTGCACTTCCTAGGCAAGCGCTCTACCACTGAGCTAAATCCCCAACCCCCTAAATTACATTTATAATACTTGCATATAGATGTTGACTTGTAGGACACCTTTCTAGCCAAATGAATTCTTTGCATTGTTTTTGTAGTGCTTTGTCCATGATCCGTTACAGGACATAGCCATCGGGTTAAGTGTTTGGAGTATGTGAATGAGCACCAGACCTGTTCAGAGGAATATTGTGGTGGAATAATGCTGTCAAAGACACATCAGCTTACATTTATTAAGAGTCTGCAGAATTTTATTTCTCTCTGCATATAATTTGTATTTAGCCTTTTTGAAATGTTAGTAATACCTCCAGGACTCCTTCAGGATTACATTTACTTAGTATTTAGTGTGTATGTGTACACACACATATGTGAATTGCAAGAGAGGAGAAGTCAGGACAACTACAGTAGTCAGTTCTCTCCAGTCACTGTACGAGTGCTAGGGATTGAACTCAGATTGTTGTGCATGATGGCAAGTGGTTTTACCCACTGAGCAAATTTACCAGCCCTTATTAAGTTTTTAGGTGGTTGCTTAAATACCAGGAAAGTGTTAATCCCCCCTTTCTTTTTCTCTGTTCCTCTGAGCAGGTCTAGTGCTCATTCACATACTCCAAACACTTAACCTGATGGCTATGTCCTGTAACGGATCATGGACAAAGCTCTACAGAAACAATGCAAAGAATCCATTTTGGCTAGAAAGGTGTCACACAAGTCAACATCTTAACTCAAATCGTTATTGGTTAGAATAGATGTTCTAAATGGATGATGATACTTCTCTAACAGTGCATAATGCTGGGGAGCTTAGATTGACTCAAACAAGGATGAAAGACTTTGTTGTTTAATCTCTGTTTCTATGGGGGATGGAAAACAAACATGAAAAAGTAGTCCCTTCTAATCCAAATGTTGCTTACACCGTTAGAAGTAATATTCACATTTATTTTTGTGTATGTGATGGGGAAGGCAGTGCACGTGCCACAGTGTGTGTGTGTGTGTGTGTGTGTGTGTAGACCAGAGGACAACTTGCAGAGTTGGTTCTGTCCTTCCATCTTGTGGGTTCTGGGGGTTGATCTCAGCCCAGAAGGTTGGTCAGGCTGGTCATGTACCCTTCACCTTCTGAGACAGCCTACTGGCCTGGTTATTTTAGTAAGTTCTCAGTATACTTATTATAGGAAGTAAAGCACTGATTGTGTTTACTGTTACATGCTATTGAACAGAAAGGCACAATACAATAGTTGCATTGAGGACACTAACGTCTGCTAACTTGCTAGTTTAGAAGTGAGGTGGCTCACTCAGGAGCAGAAACTATAGATGAATCCAAGTCATCAGAAAGCAGAGATATCAAAAATTAAGAGAACATTTCCCTTTGTATTGAATGGTAAGAACATGGGCTTTTTTGCTGAGGTTGTATATATATATATATATATGTATATATATATATATATATATATATTTTACTAATACCCAATGCCTAATAAGTGCTTCATTGAATATGTAAGGGATTAATTTTCATTTTATGTATGCATACAGATTAATGGTGCAATCATAGTTCCTTACAGTTATAAAACAAATCATTGTGTAGTTATTTATATTAAAGTTTAGGAACTTTGAAACATTCCATTTCTTGGTCTGATACCTGACTCTAATCCCCTGAAAATTTTTGTTTGTTTAGTTTGGGTTTTTAAATTTCATGTGTATGACTGTTTGCCTGAATGTATGTATGTGGACTATGTGCATATCTGGGGCCTTAGAGGTCAGAAGAGAGCATAATGTAGGGCGGTGTTGTCTGAAGTGGTAGTCAGGGAGCAGATTCTGAAATGGGATGCAATGGCTGTCACGTGTAAAGTATGGCCGCTTCAGTCCTTCAGTGTATTTAGTTTCTAAGCTATGTGACCTTGAGCAAGTTAATATTCCTAAGGCTCAGGACCTTGAGACATAGCAGAACAATCCTAAGCAATTGAAATACAAACTGAACAGTCAGGAGGAAGCAAAAGGAAGCCTTAATGAAGACCCACTAAGAGCACACGTTAGCAGGGAGCCATTGCCAGTGATCCTGATTACTTGATACTGTAGTAACGGAAGATTGAAGTCTTTTAGAGACCTAAGAAATTGTTCTTGGTGAAAATACTTACAGAGGAATGATAAGGAGGCAGAGGCTGGCCATGCTGCACTGCTTTAATTATGAATGGGAAGCATGAAATTGAGGTTACCAAGGAGATGTTTTTCAAGATTTTAAAAAGCCTGCCTGCCTGTCTGCCTGCTTGTCCACCTACCTATCTACTTAAGCTCAGTGTGTAACCCAAGATGGCTTTGAACTTCTGATTTTCCTAACCCTACCTCTCAAGTGCTAGGATTATAGGCGTACGCTCCAGCACCCAGTTTATGCAGTGCTGGGGCTCAAACCCATAGCCTTGTGAGTGCCAGACAAGCACTGCCAAATGAGCTATACTCTTAGCCTCCTAAGAAGATTAAACCAATCATTTTTCATGTGTATGGGTATTTTACCTGCATGCCTGCATGTGTATTTGTGTACCACATGTATTCCTGGTGCCCACAGAGGGTGGAAGAAGGCCGCTTCAAATCTGGAACTGCAGTTACAGGCAGTTGTGAGCTACCACAAGGGTAATGGGAACTGAATTCAGATCTCTGGAATAAGCAGCCAGTGCTCTTAACTGCAGAACCATCTCTATCCCAAGAAGATAGTTTAAAGTGGAAGGGATGAGAACTTTTAGGATAAGGCATTGCCTAGAGTAGAGGGAGAAATGTTTCAGAGTGGAAGAGATGACATGTTTGGTGCTTAAAGAGTCTGAAGGTGAAGATGGTCTTCAGATGGTTGGGAAATAACAAGATACATAGTATCTATGGACAGATTGGTTTTGGAGGAAGGAGTGAGTAAGCTGGAGAAAGTATAAGAAAAGCTGCAGCCTGTACACAGGTGATGGAAGCCGATTCACTCCCCCATAGGCATGGCGATGTGTTTAAGTGGCTGACTACATAGGGGAAGCAGAGGCAGGTATGAAGAGAACTTAGGATTGGCTGTGCTGCTTAATCTTTTGTCAGCCTAACAGACTAGGGTCCTGTGAGAGGAGAAAACTGCTATTGAGAGAATGTTTGTAGGAAAGTCTGTGGGGCATTTCTTTAAGTTAATGATTGTTACAGGAGGATCCAGTTCACCGTGGGCAGGTAGCCCTGGGCTGTATGCATGAGCAAGCCTAGGTGGGCAAACCAGTAAGCTGTGGTTCTCTATTGTCCCTGCTTTAGTTTCTTCTCTCAGGTTCCTGCTTAACCTTGGACAGTAAGCTGGACATGATGGACAGTAAGCTGTACCATGAAATAAACCCTTTCCACTTTTAAATTGTTTTTGGTTATGTTGTTTATTATTACAGCAATAGAAAGCAACTAGAACAGAATAGTCTACCAGAGTGGACTACTGCTGTGATAGACCTGATCATGTTTTGAAAGGATCATGGCAGTGTTTGGAACTTGGGTTGGAAAAGCCTTTGTATGTCCAGAGATTAATGGGCTGTTCTGGGGGATCTTGGAAGATAATGTCGAGAGAGGTGCAGATGATAGGGGTCTGGCTTGTGAAGTTTCAGAGGGAAGTTTGAGAGTCCCCCAGAGACTCTCTTGGGGCTATTTGTGTGATATTTTGAATTAAGAACCAGTGGTTTTGGTTAGCTGGGGCGTAAGAATCAGCTTTGATTAAAAACCAGTGAAGGAAAGTCATTGCTTTAGTGGGGCAGTTGATGCTAGTTAGCTGGTGCTGAAGTATCAGCTGTGATTAATCTGAGACCATCACTGAGGTGAGATCTTCTGGGAAGTGTTTCCTGAGGGTCAGTACCCAGAAACTGTAGTCCGATGGCTGAGATTGCTCATTATAAGCTTATAGCCAAACTGAGTAATGTGTTCAGAATCCCACTTGATATTTTGAGGGCTTGAAGGGTTGTGGATTGGCGCCATGTGACAGGTCAAAATCCCCGATGAGGTCCAGGAGGCCATTGGTCGAAGGTTCAGCCTCAGTTGCAGTGGAGACCCCAGGATATTGGAGATGGGTGAAACATGGGACTACTACCAAGAACTGTAGCAGCTGTGGAATGGAGCCAGCCTGAGCCTGTGAGATAACCTTTGTGTGCTGTGAATGACAGTCAGAAAAGTGGGCTGCCCAAACACACTACAGCCCAGGAAACCATGATTGAATACATGCCTTCTGAGCTACAGGGTTTAATTTACAGTGCTGGATGTTGGTTTTGCTGTGATTTAATTGTAGCTGCCCTGGTTCTAAGAGGGAACTCTTGGAATAAGAAATATGTAACTTGACATTCGCCAACTGTCACCTGTCATCTTCTGTGTTCTCTGCATCAGCTAGCAAACTTCTATCAGTGTCCTGCTCCTCTTTCTATTGCTGTGATAAATGCCATGACTTACAATTGAGATTTTGGATTTTTAAAGAGAGGTTGGATATTTTAAAGAGAAAAATTTTAAAGCCTGTGGGACTTTGAAAGTTATACCATGTTTTGTATTGTTATGTTTTTTTTTTTGTTTTTTTTTTTTTGGTTCTTTTTTTGACTGGGGACCGAACAGGGCCTTGCGCTTCCTAGGGCGCTCTACCACTGAAGCTAAATCCCCAGCCCCTTGTATTGTTATGTTAACATGAGATCTTACAGATAAACAAAGGAAAGGTTACATTTTATTGATGTATTTGTTTGTCAAGTTAATAAGGGGATCAGCTTTGCGGGTTAGGTGTTTTTTCCCCCCAACTTAATGCAAGCTGGGGTCTTTGGGAAGAGGGAAGGAACTCTATTGAGAAAGTACATCCATCAAATTGGCCTGTAGGAAAGTTTATGGGCCTTTTCTTGATTAATAATTGATGTGTGAGGATCCAGTCCACTGTGGGCAGTACCACCCTGGGCAGGTGGTCCTGGGTCGTATAAGAAAGCAGGCTGTTGAAGCCATGGGGACAAGTCAGTAAGCAGAGTTCTTCCCTGGCCTGTGTTTTCTTCCTCCAGATTCCTGCCTGGACTTCCCTTCATGATAATAAGCTGCAAGATGAAATAAACCCTTTCCTTTCCAAGTTGTGTTTATCATAGCAATAGAAAGTAGAGGAGGACACTGATAGACATTTGCTAGCTGATGCAGAGAACACTGAAGATGACAGGTGACAGTTGGTGAACGCCAAGTCAGAATTTCTGGATTCCTTGAGTGACAGTAGCATAAGGAGAATGATGTTTTAAGATGAATCTGAGGGCTACTGGTTAAGACTGGTTTAAGAGGTAGAGACACGTGTGTACTGACACAAATGACACCTGACTTTCTCTGAGTACTGTGTTCCCCTCTTTTCTTTTGCAGACTTTTGTTCTCTCCCTCTTTTCCTCTCCTCTCTTCTCTCCTCTCCCCAACCACCTCCTCCTCCTCCTCCTCCTCCTCCTCCTCCTCCTCCTCCTCCTCCTCCTCCTCCTCCTCCTCCTCCTCCTCCTTCCTCCTCTCCTCCCTCCTCCTCCTCCTCCTCCTCCTCCTCCTCCTCCTCCCCTCCTCCTCCTCCCTCCTCCTCCTCCTCCTCCTCCTCCTCCTCCTCCTCCTCCTCCTCCTCCCTCCTCCTCCTCCTCCTCCTCCTCCTCCTCCTCCTCTTCTTTTTAAGCCAGTGTTTACCTATGTAGCTCTGGCTGCTAGAACTCACTCTGAAGACCAGGCTGGCCTCAAAGTCAGAGATCCTCCTGCCTCTGCCTCTTGAGTGCTGAGATTAAAGGCATATGCCATAACACCTGGATTTTTTTTTAACTTTTAAATTAAAAAATATTTTGTGTGTTTGAGTGTTTTGTATGTACATATGTCTGTGCACTGTGTGCATGCCTGGTGCTCACATAGGCCAGAAGCGTTTCAGATCTTCTGGAACAAAGTTCAAGGCAGTTGTGAGCTGCATGTGTGTGCTAGGAACCTAATTCATCTCCTCCGGAAGCAGCAAGTGCTCTTATGCACTGAGCCATCTTTCCAGCCCTTCGATTTTCTTTTAGCTGTTTCCCTACTAACTCAATTTAATAAATGACTGTAGGCTAAACTTTCATGAACACAGAGAACCTTTTTGCTTTAGTCACTCTGTGCCTAGCACATTGTAGATTCTTTAATAACATTTATAGAGTATATGAATACATGACTACTAGGCATTTTTATAGAACTCTTAGTAATATTTTTCCCAGAAATTTCATAGATTAAATTTTTATCTGGCTAATTTAAAAAAAAACTACCTTTATTTCCTAGAAAACAAATATAAACAAGCAAGTTACACAATAAGAAGTACAGATTATAGGAAATAATAGCCCATGGCAATATTGTATATGTATAATTTATTGAAGCTTGTGTTTAGCTTATAACAAGTAGTTACATATTAACTACTTATGTTAAAGCTACTTAGTGATATTTGTATAAGGTTATTGTTTGGTTGCTCTTTTGAACTAGGGTATCATTACTTAGACTTTGCTGACCTGGAACTCACTGTGGAACCCAGGCTGGTCTCCCTTCCTTGTGATTCTCCTTGCTGCTGGGCTCACCACTGTGTCAACCAACTGCAGCATGGTTTGTGTAGTAGTGAGAAGTTGACAATAGTTCTCATCACTGAGTGTAAAGGATCATGCTATGACACAGTTGTACAGTGGAGATAATTGAAGCCATAAAACGAAGTACTTCTTTGTTCCTTCTTTCCTGCCTTCCTTTTTTCTTTTTATTAATTTTGAGACTGAGTCTGGAGTTGCTGTGTAAGCCAGGCTGGCTTTGAAGTAATGGCAGTATGCCTGAGAGCTGGGGTTAGCGGTGTGAGTCACTATCCATGGAGGGTGTGCTTTATGTACTGACATAGAAAAATGTCTTATAACTTATTGTTGAGTTACAACTAGTGGTCACGCAAAATATTACATAATTTTACTTTTAAAAGGAAAAACCTACTAAAACAGCACCTTTATTCTTAACCTAAAATACATTTTTAGAGCTTCTGTATTCTTTGATTTTTAGTAGTTAAAAGATGTTAAATAACAATAAATAAATACAAATATGTGGTCATTGTAGGAAATTTGGATAACAAAGAAAAAAGTTTAAAGTGTTCCACAATCATATTTATTATTAACCAGCGAGTAACTTTTGTGTGTTTTTTCTAAGCATTTGTAATTTGTCTATTGGGCTGGGGGATGTACTTAAGTCTAAGCATGCATGGGTTTTACGTTGACATAGTATCTCACCAAACCAAAAGCTGGACCATTTTGGCTAGGTTGGCCAGCAGTGAAGTTCCTGCTTTCTGTCCTTGTGAAGTTCTTGTCTCTGTCCTCCATTGTTGGGGTCACAGGCATGTGTAAGCATGTCTGGCTTTTTATATGAGTACTGAGGATTTGAGTTCATAACCTCTTACCCACTGTTAATCTTTTCTGCTTGTATTCAGTATATTATTATATATATTACTTAAAATAATCTTAAAATTAATAGTCAACAATCCTTTCTATTTTTTTCTTTTCTCTTTTGCATTCTGAGGTTTCAGTTATATTTTGGCTAAACTTCAAAAACATTAAATAGAATTGTCATGTTGTATACCACTCAGAGTACAGTGATGAAATCCCATCCTTTTGTGTTGTATGCTGTGTAAGACATGGATCATCGTTTGTTCAGCATTGTTCTCCCCTTGGTAGCGTAGTCTAGGGTATCAGATACATACAGTTGATATCAAGCCTTGGACAGGGCACCACTGTACAGCACAGTTTTTCCATTTTCTTTATTTGTGTGCAGGGTATGGGTGGGGCTCAGTATACTTTGGTGAGTGTGTGGGGCTTCGGGTCTTCCATTGTGTGGCTCCTGAGGATTGAGCTGAGGTCATCAGGCTTTGGCAGTAAATGCCTTTATTCTCTGAGCCATCTCACTGGCCCCTTGATTATTCTTTATAGCTTCTAGATTTAGTGTGTGGTTGTGTAAAATTTCTTCTGTCATAATCCTTTTTTTTTCTGAAACATTTTAAAAACATTCTACTTAGCTCTCTAATACACATATATAGTATATATAAATAGGCACTATCTTATCACAAAGTGCTGGATTAGGATGCATGGACATCTGTATTTTTTCCCACTCTTATCGTTTAATCAGGTACAGATGACTGCTTCATTTGGGACTTTAAAGTTTTGGGTATACTTTTTAGATGCATTTGATATGTACATTTTGTATATACAAAATTTGCTGCTCATGACTTTTACAAAACCAGCTATTAGATTTTAAATAGCTTTTAAATTAGAAATACATACAACATTCTGATCATGGTTTCCCTTCCCCCATCTCCCAGGTCCTCTTCCACCTCCTCGTCTATCAATGTTTCCTGTGTTTCTCTCTTTAGAAAACAGGCAATTACAAAACAAACCAGAATTAACAACAACAACAAAACACACACACACACACACACACACACACACACACACACACACACACACACACCATATAAAAACAGGAAATTGAAAACCAAGTAAAAGACTGGTGAGATAAAAAAAAAAAAGTCCAAATAAAACAATATGAGACAAAAAAATCTGCAAGAGTATTGAGTTCATTTTGTGTTGGCCATCTACCCTGGGACTAAGGCTTACCCTTAAGTGTGGTTTATATACCCTATGAGACTCGGTTGGAGAAAAGTGATTTTTTTCTCTGTAAGCAGTTGTCAGTTGGAGTTAGCTTCTTGGTTAGAGATGAGAAACTGTTCACTTCCCTCTCTCAGCACTGGGACTCCCGTCTGGCTTGAACCTGTGTCGGTCCTGCACTCACCACAGTCTCTTGTGAGTTCGTATGTGCTTTATTACTGCTGTGTCTGGGTGACCTATTTCACTGGCTCTTACAATCTCTTTTCTTCCTCTTCCACCTTCCTCTTCCACGAAGCTCCCTGAGGGGAGCGCTTTGATGAGATACTTCATTTAGAGCACTATGAATACCAGTCAGTAGGTGTGAAGGCTCTAGTTAGGCACCAGCTAGACTTCTCTGAGTTGTCTAATTATCAGGCCCCCTTGGAAGTGACATTCACTTTTTTTTAAGTAAAAATTTTAAATTGTCCTTGTTTGCGCACATGTGTGTGTGTCCACGTGTGAATGAGCACACACTCTTGACAGGTCAGAGGACAACTTGTGGAAGTCAGTGCTCTCCTTTTGCCATATGGGTCCTGGAGATCAGTCTTCAGGTTGTCAGGCTTGATGGCGAGCATGTTTACCCACAGAGCCATTTCTGGCAGCCTCAACATTTTTTTTTTTTTTATTTGTCTTTGAAGCATTGTTTCATTATGTATCCCAGACTAGCCTTGAGGTAGGCGCCTCCTGTTTTTCCCTCCTTTGGGATAGGGTTACCAGACATGAACCAATACACTTGTCTATTAACATTGTTTTGTGTATTCAAGCAACTAGTTTTTAAATATTTGGTATTTGCCAGATGATGGCATATATGGGAGGAAAAAATCCTCTGTAACATTCTAATGAGGCAGACATAAAAGAAAATGTAAAAAGTGGTGATCAATGTTGCAAACACATTTAAACTAAGATTAAAAAGAATGTAGTTTGAGTGTTGTGCTATGGAGTGGTAAGGAGACACATTTCTTAAAGTGGTACATTTCAGCACAGACTGCCTTGCAGATGGCTGTCCTTGGCATGGAATCTTTTCTCATCTGGTTTTTTTCCTTTGAGCTCAAGAACTAGGATTTGCTTCTATTTTCCTTGAGGGTTTCCTTTCCTTCCCAACACTATTTTAAAGCATTTGGTGCATTCTTCCATTGCTTTGCTTAGTAAACCTTCAACAAAGGTTTCATCACATAAAGTCTAACGGATGCTTATGTACTTGCTTGTCTTTTGGCTTTCTTGAATGGCATTCATGTGGTTGTCTTTTGTGACTTTCTTTTTCCCTTATTATGTTCTGAAGATTACCCAGTTTTGTAGCTTGTTGCTAAATATGTTTTCTTGCTTTATAATAAGCCACCCTAGGGAGGACAGCTACTGTGTGACTCAATCACGGTTTATCCTTCTGATGTTAGTAGATTTTTTAATTCTTTTCAGGTTGATTAATGTCTTCATCAGAGTTCTGTTGCTGAGACACTATGAGCACAGCAACTCTTTTTTTTTTTTTCTTTTTTTCAGAGCTGGGGACCGAACCCAGGGCCTTGTGCTTGCTAGGCAAGCGCTCTACCACTGAGCTAAATCCCCAACTCCTGAGCACAGCAACTCTTATTATAAAGAAAACACTTAATTGGAGCTTGCTTACAGTTTCAGAGGCATAGTCATTCTAGTCATGCTGGGAAGCATGGCAGCAAGGGAGATGCGGTGCTAGAGAAGTCGCTGAAAGTTCTGCATTCAGACCAACAGGCAGCAGCAAGACAGAGCCACTGGGCCCACCCCTAGTGACACACTTGCTCCAACAAAGCCACACCTTCTAATCCTTTCCAGTAGTGCTACTCCCTACCTATTGACCAAGTATTCAAGCCTATGAGCCTGTGGAGGCCATTCTCTTTCAGTCACCTCAAGTAATAATTGAGCTCGTCCCAAGCCTTTCTGTACATTTTATGTATTGATCTGAAACTTAGACTTTTTTTGGTGGTGAGGGAAATTCATACACTATCATATATTTACATCTGTGGTTTTTCATAACTTAATTTGTGAAATCTATGGTGTTAATGGCCATTTCTGCTTCCCAAATTTTGTGATTTTATTCCCAAATATAAAATCTAACCACTAACTGTTCTTTATTGTTTAAAAATGATTTTGATACAGTAGGGAGACAAACCCACATCTTTCGTCTTCTGTCTGTGTGGATGTGCATGCCGTGGGAGCAGAAGAAGACTTGGATGTCAGTCCTTGCTTCCGGTTGGTTTGATACAGAGCTTCTTGTTGCTCCTGAATATGCCAGGCTGTCTCTGCCTCCCACCTCACCACAGAAGCACCAGGATTACCGGCTCTGGAGATCTAAACTCCAGCCTCACACGTGTATATCGTGTTTTACCCACTGAGCCATCTCCTTAATGTGCAGAACCTTTTGAACCTCAAGGATTGGTGAAAAGTATTTTGTTTCAGAGACTTTCTCTGATTATCTCCTAGGATCTTACAAGAATATTCTGTGTTTATCTGTCATTCTTTTTTTTTTTTTTTTTTTTTTTTTCTTTTTTTTTTTTCAGAGCTGGGGACCGAACCCAGGGCCTTGCCTTGCGCTCTACCACTGAGCAAAATCCCCAACCCCTTATCTGTCATTCTTAATTTGATGCTTTTGTTACCATTACCAAACACTGGTCTTCCACTTTTTTTTTTTTTTTGTAATGTAGCATGATGTCTGACACACAGAGTTGTTAAACAGGTGTTTATTGAGTGAACACATAAAAGACTAAAGAGTAAATGGGAACAGGCTGTCACAGACATCAGGTCATCAAATGATAACGTAGTTTTACTAAATAAGAGTAATTTTCCTACAGGGCTACAAGTCTGTGGGAGTTTTTTTTTTTTTTTTTTAAGAGATAAAGCTCAATTATTTTTTCATACTCTAAAAGCAGTTTTGGAGACCTGTACAATGTCGAATGTATTTTGTGGAAGCACAGTTAACACAGTTAGGTCTATATTTATATTTGTGTGGCTGTGCTATGCTGCTGACCTAGCATGGCTGCTTTGAATATGAAGAGCTGTTTTCCCAGGCTATCTTCTATTTTGGTAGAATCTTTATTTCTAAACTAAAGGACTAGAAGAGGTGGTTGGGTCATGTGCTTCTAAATTTTTTAAAAATTGATTATTCATTGGTTGAGACAGGTGTTTTCTATGCTGTATGTTCTAGGCTGTATTGAACTCAAGAACTGATGATTCTCTGCCTCAGTCTTCCCAGTACCAGGATAGCAGGCATGAGCTGCTACACCTGGCTTTTATTTTGAGTGCTAGGGGTTAAACTAGCGCCTTATATATAACAAGCAAATGGTCTAGAATACTCTGCACACCATCTCCAACCCTATAAACCTGTACTTTGAATGTGTAAATGTATTTTATGATTAAAAACCTCAAAGAACATAAACAAGACAAAGTGTGTTTCTTAATTTCTTTCTAGATAAAGAAAGAAATTTTGCTTTCAAGTTTCCTTCCCCAGATCAACCAACTTGATTAATTACAATTGTGGTAGACTTTTCTGGTTTGTGGAACATTCAGCCTAAGACCCTCAGTGGATGCTTGAAACCATGAATAGTAACAAACCTATGTATATTAGACATATGTATAAAATGTAATGCCTTTTCTATGTTTACTCTTAGTAAAATGAGAGTAGCATTTGCAGTTTGAGGCCACAATTTCATGGCTACGAGATTTAGCCTTACTGTAGACCTCTTGGGCTACTTCAGCATTTTTTTCCCCTTACACGAGACACTTTATGGCTTTTCTTTGGTGTGTCCAGAACTAGCATTACCTGTCGAGCTTTGAAGGTCATTGTTAAGTAATTAAAGTTTACTTTTGAATTCAAGCACTGGGAGACCATTAATGTTCATCTGTTAAAATTGACAGCTATTGCTGGATATGGTGGTGCATACCTTTAATCTTAGCACTAGGGAGGCAGAGTCAGGCAGATCTCATATGTGAGTTCAAGGCCAGCCTGGCCTACATAATGAGTTCCAGGACGGTCAGGACAGGGCAGATAAACCCTGTCTCAAAAACCCAAGTCAAACCAAACTAAAGCCAAAAAAGAACAACAGAAACCTGACAACTATTAAGTGACTAAGATTGTGTATGTACCATATACAAATGTATATTTATAACTTAGGATATATAATCATTATCTTGATGAAATCTTTACTCATGCCCTGACTGGAAGGAGTGGTGCACAATTTAAAATATATTAATTCGTATGTTTACACCATGGTTGAGTGTGAATAACTGAAACTTGGGGAAATGGGAGTACTTATGTAGTATCCAGTTTGTTTGTTACACATAGTGGGGGTGGTTCTTACTGAGTAGTTGAATCAAAATGCTTTGTTGTTTTTTTCTTTTACCCCAGATACATCAAATTACAGAATGGCTTGCAGGCTCTTTTGATTTCAGATCTAAGTAACGTGGAGGGTAAAACAGGAAATGCAACAGATGAAGAGGAAGAGGAAGAAGAGGAAGAGGAGGAGGGGGAAGAGGAAGAGGAAGAAGAAGAAGATGACGACGACGACGATGATGATGAAGACTCTGGAGCTGAGATACAGGATGATGATGAGGAAGGCTTTGACGATGAAGAGGAATTTGATGATGATGAACATGATGATGATGATCTTGATAATGAGGAAAATGAACTGGAAGAACTGGAAGAGCGGGTGGAAGCCAGAAAGAAAACCACTGAGAAACAGGTGTGAGTCATGTCTGTACTGTCTTTCTCATTTGAGGCCTCCTTGGGGTAACGATGGAACTTGTATTTTATCTCTTAGTAGTAAAAAGGAAGTATGTAGCTATCTTTTGATTTTTAAGTCAGTGATTATTCTATATAAAGATTCTATTTTGAAAAAATTTGCTCTAGTTATAAAAGTGACTTACTATAGAAACAAAAGAAAAAAATATGTAAAAATCACTCATTAGAGTTAAAAATGGCAATAATTGAATTCATATGTAGTATGTATGTTATATGTTTTTAAAAATGTCAGGAGGTGGGGTTGGGGATTTAGCTCAGTGGTAGAGCGGCTTGCCTAACAAGCGCCAAGGCCTGGGTTGGTCCCCAGCTCAAAAAAAAAAAAAAAAAAAAAAAAAAAGAGAAAAAAAATGTCAGGAGGTGAGACTCCGTACAATTCTTAGCTGAGGCTAGAGGAATAAGAGGAGTACCCTGAGTGCTAAGTTAGCGCATGGGTAGTTCCTGTGGGGAGAATTGAATTAGATCTCACCTGTGTGAAAGTAATCAGGGACGTTTAGGCGAGAGAGTTGAACTTAAGCATCAGTGAATTGGTATGTGAGTGTTGATAGGGAGATTGCCTCAATATATCTTTTGGAATGCTCCGTTTCGCAGGAGGGAGCTCCTGTATCGGAGGGTAGGTAATGTTTGGAGATATTACAGTAGACTGACCAGAAGATATTTGATAAAGTTAGTTTCTTTCTTGACTTGCTTTACTTTTTTGATATAGAGTGTGATGTAGCCTAGACTAGTCTTGAACTTTGTGGATGGCTTTGAACTCCTGATCCTCCAGACCAGTGGTTCTCCATCTTCCTAATGCAGTGACCCTTATGTTGTGGTGACCCCCAACTATAAATTATTCTTGTTGCTGCTACTTTACAACTGTAATTTTGGTAGTGTTGTGATTCATAACGTAAATATTTTTGGATATAGAAGTTTGCCCAAGGGGTCATGACTCACAGGTTGAGAACCACTGCTCCAGACTCAGCTTCTCAAGTGCTGAGATTACAGCATGAAAAGCATGCTCAGCTTAACGTTAAATACCATCAGCATGGTAGAGTCTTCATATAGGATTCATTGCTAGATTATTGATTTAGATCTCAAAAGAATTCTTAAAAAGTGGTTAGCCCATGGGACTGACAAGAAAGCTCAGTGTGTAGAGGTGCTTGCTATACAAGTTTGGTGACCTGAATTTGATCTCACAACAGAGAGAAACCACTTCTGAAAGTTCTCTGACATCCACACGCACACTTGTACTCAAGATATACATACATACACATCATCATCATCATCATCATCATTTTTGGAGATGCAAATCTCACTTGGTTGTTCAGGCTGGTCTCCAAGTCTCAGGTCCAAGTGGTATGGCCAGGAGCTGGGACTATAGACATGCTTACTGCTCTTGGCATCAATAATTCTCTAAAATGAATTCTTTGAGAGTCCCCTCCCCCTCTTCTTCTCTTTCCTCTTTTTCCTCCTCTTCCTCCTCCTCCAGTTTTATGAGACAGAATCTTACTATGTAGTTCTGGCTGGCCTAGAACTTGCCGTGTAGACCAGGCTGGCCTTGAACTCACAGAGAGCCAGCCACTCCTGCCTTCAGAGTGCTGGGATTAAAGGTGCTCCACCACTCCCAGCCTCATTTTTTAAGGTTGTATCATTTTTTTAAATCAAAATTTTGGGAAGATTAGTTTTAGGAAGCGTTTTGTATATGTGTATGCTGATAATAGGCCAGTTGTGTTTACTTGGAGAACTTAAGAGGTGAGCTCAAGACACTGAGTAAATTTATATATGTGCCACTTGGTAGACTACTCTAAAGGTTTTTTTTTATAGGCAAATTGGTAATTAATATGATTATTTCTAATTAATGAAGCAGTGGTATAATGGAGAAATCACAGACGTCCTAAGATGCACCTGAGTTCTAGCTCTAGGTCTGCCCCTGGCTCCTTGGGGGTCTTATGCTGACTGACGCTCTTCCTTTCACACCCACCTTTAAGTTCACACAATTTTGAGCTCTAGGTTAGCTCAAAAGATTTTCTTAGATTTTCCCCTCTAGGTTTCTGTATCTGTCTTTCTCTGTATAAACAGCTGCAAGTGGCTTGCCCCATGTTGTGGGCTTCTTTTGATAAACAATTAGGTTTGAAGAGACCAGATCATTTTGGTTCTGAAGCAGTGGTGGGTATCCTAGTGGAAGAAAGATTCCATGATTTTAAGAGTGGGACCTGGCTTCTCCTTAGTGGGTGTGTAAGGCACATAAGCATCTAGGGGAAGTGAAGAAGTTAGCACAGGTGGAGGTGGCTTCAGAATTGCATTGCTCTGAAGAGAGTTTAGGATTTAATTTTTATTTGAGAAATGTGAGCCTTATTTAAGGTAAATAATTCTCATTAATAAATGAAATTGGAAGAAAAAAATGTTAGCTTTTGGAGAACCTTATCTAATTAGAAGTTAATTACTTTCCTGAAACATTTTTAAAATTATCCCTTTTTCTATTCTTTGAAAAGAAGTTTTTCTTGATCTGAAAAATTAATAAGTTAACAAGATTGAAATTTAAGTATAATATATTTGGATTATGATTTGTTCATAATTTTGAGTTTTATAACTCAACTCTCAAGTATAAATTTCTTGGGTAGAAAATTCTCAAGTATGAATTTCTTTTCTAGCAATCGCAGAACCTGTTTTTGCTGTGGTCAAAGCTGACTGATAGACTGTGGTTTAAGTCATCTTATTCAAAAATGTCTTCAACCCTGCTGGTCGAGACAAGAAATCTTTATGGGGTAGTTGGAGCTGAAAGCAGGTTAGGCACTTATTAAACATCACAGAACAGGTTAGACTGTGGTTTGAAGAAGTGGCTGTTCTTCCATGTTTTAAATGAGCTTATGTGCTAAGTCTTCAAAAGTGGGGCTTGAAGTATCAAGTGAGGCTGTTTGGTTCTTCTTAAAATACAAGGTTGGCTTGTATGCCAGGTACATGCTATTTTACAAGGATAACCTTATCAAACAATGCTTCACGAAATGGATTTCAGAACTACTGAAAATTGATACAAAGTTGGAAAAGTTAATATTTATTTTCCTGTTTTCAAATTTACCATTTCTTTTACTTAAAAAAACTTTTAACTAATGATGATAGTATGCCTCAGTCATTTTAAACAGTTTTGTGTGTATCTTGGCCATCTATTTTATTAAAAGTGAATTTTCCCAAGGAATTTGGTAAATACACATTAAGTAATACATGATTTATATATGTGTGTTCAATGCAAAAGGAAGAACTAAAGAGCCTCTTAAATCCTATTTCTGTAGCTTTTTAATAGCAAGTTTTCTCTTTTAACCATTTACTTACTATTTTATTAGATATTTTCCTAAATGGTTATTTTGCCCCCATCCCCACCCCATGTTAGTTAGTAATAAACTTTCTGAGTAGCACACTGAGAAGTCTCGTTTGTAACTGAGTTACAACGTAAACATTTTAAATTGCTTAGAGCTCTTCATTCTACCCAGATGCCTTAGTTCTGCAGAGTTCCAAAGCCTAGTAGCTCAGGGCACAAGCCTGGTTCAGAGTCCTGCGGTCTGGGTGGCTGGCCTGTCCGTTGTCTCTGTCTGTTTCTGCTTTCTCCCTTAGGTCTGCACCTGTTGAGCATTTGGCAGGATGGCAAGTGGAGGAGCAGCAGGGTGAAACTGACACAGTTCTGGTGAGTTTCACTTTGCTGCTCCTCCTGATTCCCAGGGAGAATTCTGTTCCTTCTGTTGGAAAACTTGTCCACGTGAATCCTCGAGGTGCTAGTACTGCTTTAGGATTGACTCAACTATTTGTATGTGTTCTACCTACCCCAGTCTGCAGCGGCTCTGTGTGTCGGAGTTGGGAGCTTTGCTGATCCAGATGACCTGCCTGGGCTGGCACACTTTTTGGAGCACAGTAAGATCTTGTAAAATATCATTCCCGGGTGTGGTTTCCTTTTTTCCTTTACGTTTGTGTTAATTGATTTCAAAGATTAGTAATTGGTTAACTGAAGTACATTTAAACAAAGAAAAAGCTAAGAGGAAAAATGCTGATTTAGGAATGATTAGAGGGAAAGGCTTTCCATCCATGCATATTTATATTATGGATTTGAATGAAAAGCAGTATTTTCCTCAAGCTGTACTTTATTCATTGAGGTAGGGTCTCAGTCAAACCCAGAGCTTGCCAGGATGGCTAGTTTCCCTGTCAGCTTGCTCTGGGGAGCCTCTGCTCTGCCGTCTGACATACGTTACAGTGGGCTGTCACACGCACCTGGCACTTTACCTGAGTTCTAGGGATCTGGATCCTCCTCTCACATTTGTTCAGCAAATGCTCTAACCACTGAGAAATTTTTCCAGCCCCAAACTGTTTTACTGTTGGCATCCTTATGTGGCTACAGTGCCGTGAACAGAGCAGGATACATTTGCTGTTCTCTAGGAACTGACCAGCTCTGGCTGGACTGGTCTGCTTCAGTGTTGATAGTACCCAGTGACATCCGAGGGTTGAAGGTACAGACAATCAAAAGGTGTGATTAATATGTCACAAAAGGAGCCATAAGTGTAGCCTCAGTATGCCTCAGTAGAACTATGTGGATGTTACACAGCTACAAATGTTTACGCATGTGCTTGCTTTAAAATTAGTCTTTTTTAAAAATATTTTTAGTTTCTAGGTTATTTGAAAGTAAACCTCTTATTTGACACCTTTTCATGGTAGTTGTTAATCTGCACATAAGCTTATGTTTAAGTTTTACCCTTTTTACAAGCAAATTATACATCTGTTTTTAAACATGAAATGTTTGGGTTTTCTTGGATTAGAAATAACATGAGCATTGTAGAATGTTGTATCAGTGTAACAAAGGGTTAGACAGCCATTGTTAATGTGTTACTTCATCCATTATTCATAGAAAAGCTCATCTTTGATGATAAATATTTCTGTCTGTTTCTTTCTGTTGTGTGACGTTTTATTCTTTCCATTTAGTGGTATTCATGGGTAGTTTGAAATACCCAGATGAGAATGGATTTGATGCCTTCCTCAAGAAACATGGAGGTAGTGATAATGCCTCAACCGATTGTGAACGCACAGTCTTTCAGTTTGATGTCCAGAGAAAGTATTTCAAGGAAGCCCTGGATAGGTAACTGTTCCTTAATACCATTATGCACATGGAAATATTGGACACGTATTTTCAAGAAGCAGTCTATTTCTCTAAAACTGTCAGAATATTGGGAAAAAAGAGCAAACTATTAAATGTTCTTTCCTTCCTAATTTTTTTCTTTCTTTCTGAGACAAGGTCTCACGGTGACTGTCTTGGAACTCACAGAGCTCACCAGCTTTGCCTCCTGAGTGCTGGGATTAGAGGCATGTGCCACCACACCTGGCTCCACACCCCTCTTTTGAACTCTCAGGAACCTAGAGCTCACTAGTTGTGTAGATTTGCTGGCCAGCAAGCTCCGGTCCTCTGTCTCTGCTTCCCTAGTGCTGACACTACAGTTGTATGCCAGGTTTTTATGTCATATGTCGTGCTGAGGATTGAAGCCAGGGCTCCATTCTTAACGTGACCATCACTCGATTGATTCTTTTCCCCAGCTCCTCCTCATTAAAATCCAAAGGTGAAATTAAGAAGATTACTTCTTTAATAATGGCATCTAAAAGAATAAAATACTTCAGAATAAACTTAAAGAGAAGTGAAAGACTCGTAATAGTGGGAAGTCAAAAAATAAGTAATAACTAAGTAATAAACTAAGTAATAAGCTAAGTAAAGAGTGGCTGAGAAACTGGGCCATGTGTCTGAGATGGAGGATTGTTAGAATGGGAGCACGAAGACTTCTTGTTAGGAGTGACAACAATTTCTGAACTGATTTGCAGATTCATCCCAATCACTTCACAATTTTAGCTGCCCCTTTACATCTGTGAGCTGATACCATAATTCATATGGGAACTGTAAAAAGCAAAAGTAACCCAGCTTATATTCAAGAACAAGTTGGACTCTCATTTCCCCAAGACTTAGAGTTGCAAGAATCCCAGGAATGTGGTTCTGACATAAGGACAGACACTGCTCAGTGGACTAGACCTGGGACTCTAGAGACAAACTCACACGTGGTGTCAGTAGTCTGGCGCCAGGACAACCTAGTAGGAGAGAGAAGATTGTTAGCACTCTGCCAGAGTAGTAGGAGAGCCACGGGCAAAATAATGGACCACAGTTCTTTACTCAACTGTATAGCAAATTTAACTCTAATTGGGTTACAGAATTAAATGTGAGAACAAAAATTATGAAACTTTGAAGAAAATGTCAGCCTTCATGACCTTATTATATTTTGTGATAGTTATAATGTGGTGCTGGCAAAGAGACAAATAGAATAAGTCACAGAAATAGCATAAAGGTGGATACTTATACAAGAGAGCCTTTTATTGGAATGATGCCAAGATAATTGAGTTTCCATGGATATAGGAATAAAGATGACTCTACTATTCGAAAACACAAAAAAAGCCCTGGATAGATTGTAGACTAAAAAGTGAACAAAAGAGCTAATTTTTAAAGCCTCAAATTTAGGTAAGCTTTGTCAAATAAGATTAAGAAAGAAACAAACAAGCCAAAGAGCATAAAGGAAATGGTATTCATGAAAAGACACTGGACACCTGGCTCAGTGGTAACAAAGCTCAGGGCTGACCCCAGTACCAATCTTTATTAAAAAAAAAAAAAAAAAAAAACACAAAGTACGTAAAATGTATGGGAGAGTATTTTTGCAGTGAATAACTAGCAAAAGACTTATGTTTTGAATAGTTAATTGGTTTTTAATTTATTAGGCTTTTGTATGTAAGTATCCAGTATAGTTTAAATTGATATATATTAATTATATGTATGTTATATATATTATTAGATGTATTGTTAGAATTAAAAATATAATCTATTCAAAGAGATTTAAATAAACATTAAAAATGTCCTGATATAACTATATAAAATGGTATTCAGCCTTATTAGGAATCAGTGAAATGTAAATCAAAACTATTACAAGATTTAACTATTTCAAAAGTTACCAAAAACTTTAAACTCTGATAATAATGACAGAAAGCTGTGAAGGAGTGATGGGCTCAGAACCACTGGGCAAGCCTCATGTGTGTGGCCACTTGGAGAAGAGTGGGTACTATTCGGTAATGCGTGCGTGTGCTATTCCTTCGTAATTCATTTCTGGGTAAATACCGAGGGAAACACATGCATATGACCCAATACACAGTGCAAAAACTAACTTAAGGTAGCAGTGTTTATCACACTCCAGTTCTGAAGCCCAGATTTCTGTCAAATAGCAATGGAATAGATATGTAAATTAATTTCAGTGAATATTGTCACAGCAGCTAAGATAAACTACAGTCACATTTGTCCATATGGATGAATAGAATATCATAGCATTGGATTGAACAATACACGGAATACTACGTATTTACAACTGTATAACATTCAGAAAGAAAATCATTTTGCTTAAAATGTACATTCTCAATTGAAGTGACAGTATTTGTTCCCTTTGGCAGCAAAAATAGAATAGTTCTTGAGAAGTTCAAAAGATTAGTTTATTCATTTATGCTCCTCCTACGTTTAATTCACATGTTAGAGGTTTTCATTTTATCTTTAATTTTCCTTTGTGTTTAATTTTCTTCTGTGTCAAGTGATCACAGGAGTCTCATGAGTTAGAGGACAGCCTGAGCAACACAGCGTTTCACCTCCTAAGACGGGGATGCAGCTCAGGGGCAGGGGCTTTCCCAGTGTGTGGGAGGCTGTGCGTTTGATCCTCAGCACTGCAAAGAAAGGGCAGGATACGGAACAGAAAACTTCTGACAACGCTTTAGTCTGTGTATTTATGTCTAAGTGCTTTTCCGAATGAGTGCTTTATTTCACAAAGAAACAAAGTGGCTTGGGAACTTTAAAATATAAAAACACAGGTTATTATTATTTTCATCAAGTAGATCAATTCTCCGATTGAATAAAAATAGTTAAAGTGGATGTTGTTTGATAGAGCTGAACAATCGTAGAAACACCTGTTGTCCTTTTCAGATGGGCCCAGTTCTTCATCCATCCACTGATGATCAGAGATGCAATTGACCGAGAGGTGGAAGCTGTGGACAGTGGTAAAGACACTTTTTATGTTTTCTAACAATGTTTCTTTTATTCAAACTGGCTGTTAGCATTTTTCGTTCTTTTCAAACTAAGGCATTTTATCTGTATATTTCAAAGGGCAGCATTGGAGTAGATGCATCATTTTATCTCGAGCTTGGTAAATAGCTCATTCAGTATCAAGCTGCCAAAAACTGTAAGGATAACTGGGTTCCTTAGAGCTTCAACATTTCAGTTTCTCTCTCTCTCTCTCTCTCTCTCTCTCTCTCTCTCTCTCCTCTCTCTCTCTCCCTCTCTCTCCCTCTCTCTCCCTCTGTGTGTGTGTGTGTTATGTATGTGTAATCATTAAGAGTAGGCTCTCATTTTGCTTTCTGACTATTTCTCTCAACTTTGGGGATTCATTTGCATGCTAAAAATCAAATAGGAGACTTATTTTTTTTGGTTCTTTTTTTCGGAGCTGGGGACCGAACCCAGGGCCTTGCGCTTCCTAGGCAAGTGCTCTACCACTGAGCTAAATCCCCAACCCCTCAAATAGGAGACTTTTAATAGGATTTATTTGTTGCTAAAAGAAGATTGTAGGAGAAATTATTCTTAAACATTAGCTATTTTAAGCTGGCTATGGTGGTATTTTCCTGTAATTCTTGTACGGGAAAAGCTGATGCAGACGGATAGACTTTAATTTCAGGGCAGGCTTGGCTACAATATGAAACCATATTTCAAATAAAGAACAAAATGAGCCACTTTAGCGACGGCTGCTGCTTCTGCTTTAAGCGCCCCTGCTTGCCTGCTGCGCCTTAGTGCTTGAGGAATCGGGGTGAAAGGTGTCTGAAACCCACTTATCCATCAAGTGTTCAGACAGGTACACTGCATGTCCTAACCAGCCACTTTTTATGGCTGTGTTTGCATGGCTAGGGTGTTAACCATTTGTTGCCTTTGAACAATTACCAGAAGCTTGGTGATTTAAAGTAAAAAACAAGTTATTTTCTTGTTGAGGAGGTTCAAAGTCTAAATGACTCCTCAGGCCTGCATGCCAAGTTTTTGGACTCAGAGAGAGAATCTGCTCTTCATTCCTTTTCCACCCTAGCTAGCGTCAGCAGTGTCCCTCTCTCCTCTCTGATCTCTGCTCTGACAGACTTTTCCTGATCCTCCCACCCCCCACTCTTAAGGTCTTACTGTAATAATGAATCTATCCCGACTAACCTCTCTTTTTCAGGGTTCATGACTTAATCATATCTGCAAAGTTCCTGTTATTATATAAGCTAACAAATTCACCCAGGTCAAAGATTAGGAGTAGACTTTCCTCCAACGCCCCTCTGTACTGCTGTGTGCATGCCAATGGGACACCTCAGCCAAGATGTGCACTTCTTTAAAATAGTTTCTCTTATGTTATAGCCACATCTTCATATTTTTACAGAGATTTTTTAAGAAAAATATTTGCGTTCAACATATTTTTAGTGGTCACCTTTATAATTTATAACTAAAGTAGATTCCTGAATACTGACTTCTGCTAATGTTTCTATTTTGTCTCGTTTCTCACCAACTATAACAGTTGTGCTTCTGAACAGGTTTTCCTGGCTTCACTTTTGGTTCTCATCAATCAGATTGGCATAAAGAATGGATTTCTTAAAATGCAGATCTCATACCCACCAATCCCTGTCATTTACTACAGTGATTTACCCCATGATAATTAATAACCAGCATCTGTTGAGTGCTACTTCTTGTATTATCATCCTTGCTGAAACTAGGCTTAGAGGGTGTGAGGACTTAGTGTTGCAGTCCGTGGTTTCCCTAGAGATCTGTAGCATTTATGACCGTATAGCTATGCTTATATGATCTTACGTCTTCCTTTTGATTTTCAATGTTGTTCTCTCTTATTGACCTGTCTCTGTTTGTCCTAGGTGCCATGTTCTTCCTTCCCATTTATGCTTCCCTTCCTTTACTCAGAAAATTCTCATTTGTCCTTCAAACACAGATTGTTGCTTCTTAACAAGCTTTCTTTACAGTATCCATCACTAACACAGACAGATTTGTGGTTTATTGCTTTTCCTCCCCATGGGAATACAAACTTAGTACAGGGCTTTTACTGACATTTCTGCTACCAACTTGTGTGTGTGTGTGTGTGTGTGTGTGTGTGTGTGTGTGTGTGTGTGTGTGTGTCTGATGAACAGTAGGTGTTCAGTGACTGTATCTTATGTAATCTTATGTAAGAGTCATAAGCTCTGGGTCCTCTTAGATTCCTGTGTGGGATCAGAGAAGTTAGGTAACTTGCTCAGAATTGTGCCAGTTCAGTGATATAGCTAGGATTGTAGCTGTTCTAGTCTGTATGGGCTTCCTTAATAGAACACTGCAAGCTCGGGGCTTACAGAGTTAGCACCTCTCTATTGTAGAGCTAAGAGGTTAAGGAGTCCAGTGTGAAGGCACCAGCAGATTTGGTGTCTGGCAGTGGCCTGCTTCTTTGTAGACCACCATCTTTACATAAGAGAAGGGGCAGGGGAGCTCTCTGGGGTAGCTTTATTGTTTTGGTTTTGAGCTTTCAGTGCCCAAGCCATCTCTCCAGCACTGGGATCACTTTTATAAGCACACCAATTTCATTCATGAGGGTTTATGATCTAAACACTTAAAGAGTCCTCATCTTTGAGAGCTGTCACATTGGAGATCGGGTTTTAATATATGAATTTTAGGGAGATAAAAACATTGCAACCATAGCATCAGCAAAAATAGTTGTGACTTCCAAGCAGTTGTTAACCATCTCACTTTATTATCAACGTGGGTGCATTGGATGACATTTAAACAGAATATGACCAAGGTCTCAGATCTGCAGACGGATAGCATTCTTTTTTTTTTTTTTCAGAGCTGGGGACTGAACCCAGGGCCTTGCGCTTGCTAGGCAAGCGCTCTACCACTGAGCTAAATCCCCAACCCCACGGATAGCATTCTTTTAGCAGTTTCCTGAGGGAATTCTTAGACCTAGAAACCTAGAGCTGAAACATTCAGATCATTAACTACATTGCCTCATTTGAAAATAAGAGAAAAACTCCAGAAAGGTGATCAGTTTACTCAGAATGATCGAGTAAGTGATAGGACCAAGTTTAGGTTGTTGAGTTACCAGCTTCAGTTTTATAACATATTTTTAAAGTCAATTTTGTTACTGCCTTGTTTTCAATTCTGTAAGCTTGAATTTCCAGACAATCAAGAAAATAATGAAATGTCATTTTACTGAAAATATTTCTTTAAAACTGACAGAGTATCAGCTTGCAAGACCTTCTGATGCAAACAGAAAAGAAATGTTGTTTGGAAGTCTTGCTAGACCTGGACATCCTATGGGGAAGTTTTTTTGGGGTAAGATACTATAATTTATCTTATTTCTAAGTAAGGAAGCTGAGAATAAGACAAACTGATCAAGAGGTTCAGAAATGTTGGTAGAGTGCTTGCCTAGAAAGCACAAGGCTCTGGATTTGATCCCCAGAACTGCATAAAATTGGGTATGGTGGGTGCATTCTTGTTATTCCTCAGGGAGGTAAAAGTGGGAGGATCAGAAGTTCAATGTCATCTTCAACCTACAGGCCAGCTGGGGATATATGAGACCCTGTCATAACCAAGGAAGGACAACAAAATGAAAAGCAAAACCCACCCAGACCACCCAAAATGAAAGAATAATTAATGATGCTGGGATAGCTGAGTGCTCTTTACCTTCTAAGAGCACCACTAGAAAACTCATCGAATAGTGAGGTGTGAGCATGCTTGTGCTTGGTCCTCTGGTACTGGGTGTTGCTAGAATAGAGTTGGACATTCTGTGAGTCCTGTCTAGGTGCCAGACACTGTGCTGGTTATGTATGCATTATAGCATTTGTTCATTATCAAGCACTAAGAGATAGGTACCATTATAATCTCCATTTAAAGATAAATGTGTTCTGGAAGTTGTATGATTTGCTTAATTTACACAGGTCAATTTGGTGGGGGTTTGAGTATCTGTTTATCTGATTGTAAAGTCTGCGCCCCAACCTGATGTTTCCATTTATCAAGAGACACTCAGGAATGGTTTTTCTAATGCTTTTTGAGCTGTGGCCTAATTTTGTTTAACAGGTAAGCTGTTGAACTAGTATCTGCTTTTCATAATGGCTTTTTATTGTTGATAGAAGTCAGTTGTAACCTATTAATCCTGTAATAGCATGGAGACCAGGATGAATTGATCTAAATCGAAGACTGGTTTATAGTACTTCCTGAATCTGTTGTGTAACTTAATGTCATCCTAGATTTTTATGCTTTATTTTTAAGAATTAGGCAGAATTTTAGTAAAATAATTCAGAGAGGAAAACCAAGTTAATACTAGACCATCAAACAAGGAAATTATGCAATTACTGTCAGTTGTTGAAGTTTTTCCTAGCCATCAATTCCTATGTATCTATTTCAGAATTGTTTCCTGGTTTATACTATTACTACACGACACTTGGGTAATTTCATAGGT
Source organism: Rattus rattus (assembly GCF_011064425.1). Taxonomy (NCBI): domain Eukaryota; kingdom Metazoa; phylum Chordata; class Mammalia; order Rodentia; family Muridae; genus Rattus; species Rattus rattus. The sequence continues at coordinate 45,828,897 of NC_046154.1, read as the reverse complement.
TTTGTAAAGCTTGTAGAAATTCATTGTTTGTGTAGAAGATCTTTAACAGTTACTTCTATAGTTTTTAATTTTTTCATCTTTTTATAGGAAATGCTGAGACACTCAAGCATGAACCAAAGAAGAATAATATTGATACACATGCCAGACTGAGAGAGTTCTGGATGCGTTACTACTCTGCTCATTACATGACCTTAGTTGTCCAGTCCAAAGGTAATGTTACCTGTTAAGTCCTTGGAGTTACTCTGAAGTATCATTTGCCCTTGATTAACAGGTCTTGAATAGCAGGAGTCCACTTACGTGCAGTTTATTTTTGAAAGTTTGCAGTATTTTGGAAAAACTTTTAGATGAAACCCATAGCCTAGAAACAAAAATTAAGAAAAAGTTAGATATCATGAATATATAAGTATATGTATATACTATTTTATTACTATCATAAAATATATCCTAGTCTATAAAGGATAAACCTGGACAACACATTGCATCATTTACAGCAGAGGGAAATGTAAGCAGATGTTCAGATGCTGTATTAAAGTGTAACGACACCAAGGTAATGGTATAAGTTACCACTAGCTTAGTGTCTTATTCTTCACTGGTGACATCTGCGTAACGCCGCTGACCATGGCCGTACGGATGGTTCATCTGCTCTGTAAACTGTGCTGTAGGCTTTTTTGTTTTTCTGGGTTTTGTTTTTTTAAAGTACTTGAATAGTCTTCACCATATGTAATGTATATGAGATCTAAAGTGCATGTCAGTGGGTGGTTTATGTTATTGATAAGGCTTTTGTCAAGAGCTGGCTGTTAGTAGTCAATTTTAGGGATAGTCCAAAGTTTTCTAACAGGGTTTAGAAATATGGTTCAGAAGGCAAATTGCTTGCCATTGTAAGCATGAAGATCTCAGTTCCCATGTGAAAACCCAAGCACCAGCGTGTTGCCTGTGACATGCTTGAGAGTCAGAGAAAGGCAGATCCAGGAGCTTGCTGCCCTGGACAGTCTGGTTGAACTCCTAGGTTCCAGGGTCAGTGAGGGATCATGTCTCAAAAATGAGATGGAAAACAATTGAGAAAAGACATTTGACATTGACCTCTGGCTTCCTTACATATGAACACATGCCTGTACATATGCACAATCACAAAGCATGCACACGTGTTCCCATATAGATAAGGGTGTGTGTTTGTGTGTGTGGGTGTGTCTGTGTCTGTGTGTCTGTGTGTCTGTGTGTCTGCTGCAGGGGTCAACATTCCCATGTGTTGTTTGAGAATCAACTGTTCTACTTTAATAGGATGTTTAATCAGTACAACCTATTAGTTACTCCATTATCTGGTATTAATTAAAAACTGGGGCTAGAGAGATGACTCAGCAAAGAATGATTGCTGTGCTTGCACTGGGGCCAGACTTTGGTTTTTTAGCATCTATGATGGGTGCCTAACAACTGCCTATAACTACAGCTCTAGGGAATCTCACATCTTCCTCTGGTCTCCACCAGCACCCACACACTAGTACACATACCACACACACACACACACACACACACACACACACACACAAACACACACACATACCACACACTAGTACACACACCACTATACATAAATTAAAATATTTTTTAAAAATAGAAGGAAATACGTTAAAAAGTAATGGCAAAGTTCACAGAGACATAAGATCCTCTCATACAAACTATCTCTCATAGAAATAGGTCTGTTTATGGGTAACTTCATGTGCTTGTGAGTACTCACATACTCATGGGTCCTGCGTGGCTCAGGAATGGGGTCTCGTGTAGCCTTGACCTCCTGGGATTGCAGGTCTGTGCCACCACACCCAGCTCTGCTGCTGTGCTTTCTTCTCAGGTTTGTGGTTTTCATATTTGTGGCTTTATATTTGTTCATATTGCTCATAAACTTACAGGGCAAGGTGTCTGCTCATCCCCCATAAGGTCCTGTCAGGTAATTAAGAGCAGTCCTGTGGCAGTGAGAGAAGCGTGCTCACCGTGCAAGGCTGAAGAGCATCTCTGCTGCTCCCGTGTCCTCATGCTCTGAGTGACTGGTGTGAGTGTGGCGCCAGTAGACTTCCTCAAAATCACTGGTTAAGCCATTCCTTTTGACGTTTACTTACAGTTTGCATGCGTCTTCTCTTGAAGTGCTGATCCTCCCACCAAATATGATTCTCCCTTCTATAAAATTTTGCCCCAACCTCTTCAAAATTGAGATCAAAGCTAATATATGAAACATTTTTAATTTTTCAAAATTAATCTAAAAATGTGATTCTAAATTGCTTTTATATTGCTGTACCAGACATTGCTTATTTTTAGTATAGAGGTTAATTTATAAATTGTTGAAATTACTTCATGCATATGAAGTTTTATTCACTCTGATTTTGTTCCTTTGTGTTCTTTTCTTGTTTGACACAATGATTGGTAACTAGTCAGATTTCTGTTTGTTTTTGAGACAGGATTATTTCTTTGAATCCCCGAACTTGCTGCATAGCCCAGGCCTGCCTTGAACTAAGGGATTCCCCTACCTTAACCTCCCAAGTCTTATTGTAATATTTTAATAAACAATAGACTTTTGATGAAAATCACATATAATCTAGAGTTCTTTGATTTTGAGAACTTCTCACTTTTTATGCTATTTAAAAGTCAATTTTCGGGTTGGGGATTTAGCTCAGTGGTAGAGCGCTTGCCTAGCTACCGCAAGGCCCTGGGTTTGGTCCCCAGCTCCGAAAAAAAAAAAAAAAGTCAATTTTCTGGATCTGAGGAGATGGATGGCTCAGTTACTGAAGAGCTTGTTTCACGGGCCTGAGGATCTGAGCTCAGATCTCCAGCACCCATGGCCTGTTCCTGTCATGACAGCCAGTGCTGGGCAGGCAGAGATGGCAGATCCCTAGGGCTTGCTGGCTAGCTGGGCTAGCTGAGGTAGGAAGGCCCACGTTCAAGGAGGCCGTGTGGAGAATATTGAGGAAGGACTAGGAAGATGGTTCAGCAGGTAAGACACCAGTGTGAGTTCAGTCTACATCTACATACTGACTAAATACACACCCAATAAACATCTAAGTAAGAGTAGGTATTTAGGTATTTGGAGGTATTTAGGTATTTGGAAGTATTTAGGAGTAACCTTAAAAAAAGGTGTTTGGAATGTGATAAATATATGAGAGAAGAAGTAAAAGGTGAAGAACAATTGAGGAAGACAGCAGGTGTCAACCTCTGGCCCCTACTTGTGTACATACACACACACACACACACACAAATTTAACAAAAATTAAAATATCCGTGTAAGTAAAGTTTGGCTTAAATTCAAAGCTTGATTGATCTAATTTTTTTTCCTTTAGTTTCTTTTCTTCAAATTACTGGGAATTAAGCCCAGGATTTCTCTCATGATAATCACCTGATTTGTTACTAGTAAAAGCTTGGCTCATTTATTGAGAGTTACTGAAACTCATATATCTGGTTGGAGTCAATGCTGTATAGTGACGGGACACTTAGATGCACGTGAAAGACTTTTCTTTCTCATCTGGTGTTTTATGAGAAAATCCAAGGCCTCTTATACATTTGAGGAAAGGAATCAAAAGTTAGAAATCATGCATTATCTATTTGTGACGGACTACCAACCAAAGCAGCTTAAGGAAGCTTTTTTGGTTTGTGGGCAAGGGTGGAATTCATTGTCGTGAGACTGTGTGACTGGTCCTCACATCCCCTGCAGACCAGGAGACACACAGGCAAAGGCTGGCTCTCAACTGGCTTCCTCCTTTCTCACCCTGTGTTATTCAGTATGGACCACTAGTTCATGGACTGTGTCGCCCACATTCAGGGTAGGTCTGCCTACATTAAACATCTCAGGAAATAACTGTACACACGAGTGCAGAGGTGGGTCTCCTTTGAGTCTAACGGATCCAAACTGACACTGAAGATTAACCAGGACCTAAACCTGAACCTAAAAAGAATTGTGGGTAAAGCCTCCACAGATAGGAGTCCAGTACCGAAGTACATACGCAGATGGGGCCTGGAAGCAGTTATAGATGCCAAAGAGAGAAGGGTTGGTCTGGGGAAAACAGAAATCTTCCTAAAAGATGTATTTTGGAATTCACATGTGTATAGAAGGTCACCACCAGTGTGGCAACAGTTCTCTGCACTGACTAACAGAATTGTGTGTTCTGTTTTTCTGCACCCTTCGCTTGTCCTTCAAGAAACCTTGGACACTTTGGAAAAGTGGGTGACGGAGATCTTCTCTCAGATACCAAACAAGTAAGATGCTTGCTTTCTGTAAGTTATATGTCTCCACAGTTAAAGAGCATTTCTTTTTGTGTGCCTTCCAAAGGTATTTTTGTCTTTTGTTTTTTTTTTTCCAAAGGTGGTAATCCTAAGACCTAAGGAAGTTTACTAACTTAGTCAAGATCAAATTACTTTTGAGTAGAAAAGCCAAGATAGGAAGGAAGCTGTTTCCACAATTTCTGTAGTTCAGAAATTACATGCTTATAAATTTATATTAAGCAGTACTTGTGAAGATTAGATGTTTTTACATTTATCTTGTTTTTCTGTTAACTGTTCAGGGCCTTTGGACTATGGTAAGAGAGTACTATATTGGAAAGTGTATCATACACACCTTCCCCTCCAAATGAAGTTTGTTTAGAAAGGCAGTTGCTCTTTCCCTGTGTCAGTTGTTTGCAATGTGGACTGTCTGTCCTGGTTAAAGAAGTAGTTTTATATCTTCTCACTCCATATAAAGTTGTTACATTTAAACAGTGTTGCTAGTACAGCTTTACTACTGAAAGTCCATCTGAGAGGAGGAGAGATATGAGTAAATGGCATTGAGAGAGGCGGTAAATATTAGGGCTGGGTCCCTCTGAGGCTGAAGAAGAAAATACACTTTACTTAGGGTTACTCCATTGCTCATACCGAGAATGCTCTTAGCCAGCACAGCAAGCGAGGGTAGATTGCTTATAAATATGTCAGTCAGTGAAGCACCCCTAATGACATTGTTCTTAAAGGCTCTTCCTAATTTAATCTTTTTTTCTTTTCTTTTTTTTTTTTTTTTTTTTTTTTTTTTTTTTTTTTTATGGTGTGGACCTCAGACTACAATGTTGTGGTCATCATGCCTAATTTAATCTTAATGTGTTTGTTTTATTTTCAGTGGGCTACCTAAACCAAACTTTAGCCATTTAACGGATCCTTTTGACACACCAGCATTTAACAAACTTTATAGAGGTTTGTAAATCTAAGGCTTAAAATTGCTTGAAATAACTTTAGTATCTCTTCTAAAATATAACTATAACACTTCTAATTTTCTTGAAAATGCAAACGCAGCAGCAATTACGACTGTGGAGGTTTAATCAGGGACAGACAATGGTCACTGGCGAACTGTGGTGTTTGCGGCTGCTGGTCTGTGTCCTGCTCCCCGTCTTTCCCATACTCCTCTTCTTCTTGTCTCCTCCCCTCCACCTTTTCACTCTTCCATTAAGAAAGCAAAAGTAGAAAAGAGAAAATACCTTAAAATTATTTTTCAAATCTTAATTACACGTAATTGTATTTGTTAAATTAAGAGGACCTCAGGTGTGAGGGAACTGGAAAGGACATCTTTAAGTCTTACTAGAACCAGCTTGGGCAAATTTCTTCTGCTACTTTATAGGTAAATTAATGTAAAATATTAAAGATTATGAAAATATATACTTATTAAATATATACTGATTTTTTAAAATTTGGTGTCTGTTGTAACTGCACAATGAGCTGTTAGATGATCACATTGTAATTTACCTTCCAGTTCACCAACTGTGAGTGTTACAGAGACATTTCTAAGTCTCCTCCTTTCTCTGTTACTTTAATCCCTCCTCCTCCCTCCCTCCCTCCCTCCTCCCTCCCTCCCTCCCTCCCAGGTGCCTTCAGTCTTCTCTGTGTCTCCTCTACTCAAGGGCCAGTCTGCCCCTTTCTCACTTTCTTCAGTGGCTGCTTTTGGCACACTCTTTGTGCTTCAGGCTTCATGCTGTTGAGCGAGATATTCCAAAAAGAGTATTTTCTGTAGTTTCTAGCTTTAGATTTTCTATTCATAGACTCGTAATCTCATAATGTGTGCCAGTGCACACATTTATCATGAGAAGCAGAAGCAGGAAGACTTAAAAGCAAGTGAGTCGTATAAAGTCCTGCAAGCTCTGTAACCAGGAAAGTGGTGGAGTGGGTTTGCCGTGGACCCCTAACACTTAGACCGCACCTTTCTAGAAAGAAGAGCTCCTCCTCTGTAGCATTTCCGTCTCCTTGCTCCTTTTTATTCTTGCCTAAAGCAGAATTACTCAAGTTAGAAAATTGGCAACTTGAAGTAACCATCCTGTGATTGCTGGAGGATGAAATACATTGAGCAAAAAATATGTTCTTAGAACAGAAAATGTTGTGGAAAAATACTTACAACAGTTCTTCTGACATTTTTGTTTAGTTGTTCCAATCAGAAAAATCCATGCTCTGACCATCACGTGGGCTCTTCCTCCGCAGCAGCAACACTACAGGTGAGCCCTCATGGGAACTCGCCCCTTAGCTGGAAACCACGGCCACAGATTGAGAGAGCTGGGCGGTTAAGCTTGGGTTTCTATATTTAAAACCCAAGTGTCTTTTAGCTTGGAATTTAATTACTAGATTATCAAGTCTTAGGTATTTCCTGGTTTTTCTGGGTATAGAAACTAGAATTTTTAGCGAGGTGTGGTGGCACGCACCTATAGTTTTAGCACTTGGCAGGCAGAGGTTTGCAGATCTCTGGGTTCAAGGTTAGCCTAGTCTATAATGAGAGTTTCAGGAAAGCCAGGGCTACACAGAGAAATCCTGTCTCAAAAAGCCAAAAACAAAACCTAGATTTTTCTTATAATGAGTTACTTTACCTGAATCTTTGAAATTAGACATTTGGTATTAATGTTTACTAATTACTTTTTAGTAGTTGTAGAGTAAAATATATTAGTTTATGATTTATTTTTCATGGCAGGTATCTTTTATTTACTTGTCAAAAGTGAAAGTTAAATAGCTTTAGGTTCCCAAGTTTTACTTCTGTGAGTTAGGGGATTATTTAAACTTGGGAAAAAATACCAGTTTATCAGTGTTTGAGCTCACAGCTTGGGCTTAGTTCATAGCTGCTTTACTCTGTGCCAGTCTGGTATGTGTGTGATTCAGTTCATATTTTAGTCTATATTGGGAAGGCTTTGAGAATTGTGTGTCAGAGTTGAAATCATACTTTGATTTTTTTCAAGAACTTAATAAATTTTGGTGGACATGATAGCCAGAACCAAAAGCCTCCATATGTCTATTACATTCCAAACATACTATCTAAGTGAAGTTTGAACCTAATTACATTTACTCTTGTGTGTGTGTGTGTGTGTTGGATAAATCTTATTTTGGGGAATATACTTTAAAATTATAGTAGAAACTAATGGCGAAAGAATTTGAACAATATATTTTTACATGTTATTATTGTGGGGTAATAACTGTGTTGCCTGAGATTCTGTGAGTAGGAAGTGGTCATCAGATGAAGAGGAAAACAAGAATACATGAAACCATACCTTAGGTTCAAGATCTCAATGTACTTAAACTAGACTCTAAATGTTCCAACCTTTGGCATGACACTTTTTTAAACCATAGAGCTTGGTACAGTAATGAAAGCTTTTGTAAAAATCTGATTCTGGACACTGATTCATATATTGGTTATATGATTCATAAAATGCTAGTCTATATTGTGGTAGAGGGGCTTGGGAGATGGGGTCAGCAGGATCTGTGGGGCTCGTTGGCAGCCAGTCTAGTCTAATTGGTCAACTCCAGGCCTGTGAGAGGCCCTGTTTCAGAGCAGGTAGATAGAGACCATAAGACTGATTGATACCTAAGATTTTCCTCTGGCCTCCACATGTGCACATGTGCATATGTACACACATGCAAGTGCGCACGCACGCACACACACACACACACACACACACACACACACAGAGAGAGAGAGAGAGAGAGAGAGAGAGAGAGAGAGAGAGAGAGAGAGAACCTCAAGAGTAAAAATATCACCCCTCTTTCTTGTAAAAAGTAGCAACCTTACACTTCGGAATGATTCTGCTCTTTTAGTGAGTTTACATGAAATGTCTTAGCATTTTCTGTTTTTATATTATGGCTGTTAGCTGCTTACAATTTCATGGTTACTGATCATAAGAATAAGCTTAGATTCTCAAACCTTGTATATTTAAACTTTATTTTGACTTCTTATATTTACTCTTTTTTTTAGGGTGAAGCCACTTCATTATATCTCCTGGCTTGTGGGGCATGAAGGCAAAGGCAGCATCCTTTCTTACCTTAGAAAAAAGCAAGTATTCAATTATTAAGTATTTTTCTATTAGCAATCTCTAAATAATAAAGAGTAGGTTTTACCGTGCATTGTTTTGCTTTAGTTGTTATAAGGAATCAAATACTAATCATAGTCATAATGATAACTCAGGTCATTTTAATGACCACATTTTAAAATTTCTATTTATTTTTATTTTATGTGCATTGGTATTTTGTCAGGTCCCCTGGAAGTGGGTGACAGTTAGTTGTAAGCTACCATGTGGGTGCTGGGAATTTAACCCAGGTCCTCTGGAAGGGCAGCCAGTGCTCTAAACCACTGAGCCATCTCTCCAGCCACTAATGACCATATTTTTGAGGTTTCTTATAAGCTGTCTTTTAAGCTCATGTTGGAAATAATTACAAAATCAAAACAAAACTATACATGAAAATTAAGTTGATTCCATAATGTAAAAAGTTTAGTTCTAATGAAATAATTTGAATAAGTAACTCAATTATTTAAAAGCTGTGACTCTCCAGGGTTTCCAACCCAGAAAATGGAGTGTAGAAAAACCCTACTGCAAACTGAGGCTGAGGCCATGCAGCTGTTAGGAGAGTCCTCATGCACCTGAGCATCTGCTTCACTTCTAACCAAATGTAGAACAGAGCTTCAGAACCCGCATTGTACTGTAGTTTCCTGTCGTGTTCTTTGTACTGATTTGAGAATAAAAAGATAGATGAAAACTTTATAGAATAATGTTTAAGATATATCATGCTCCCTAAACTGAGGGGACCGTCATTACTGTGCACAGAAGTGACAGTGCGTACATACATCCCGTCAGGGTGTGGGCAGTGGGCCCTGAGATATACATGGCTGTTCTTCCTGAGCTCTATTGGACCTGCAAGCTCTTTATTTTGGTGGACGCCATCTGAGTTAAGTTTCTGGGACTGTTTTAACCAGGGCGAGCCATTCCCATTGCTGCTTTGCTGGGTAACCCATGTAGGATAGGTTAACAGCCTCAAAGAACTGGGCTATACTTGTGCTTCAAGACTTCTAGCAGACAAGATCAAGGATGAGAAGTGGAATGGCTCTAGTAACTGTATGTACAGTTAATTTACATGCTGTCACTTTGTTTTTCATTAGTAATCACATGGGTGTTGGGTAGCCTTGCTATTAAACAGGAGAAGGCGACTACTGTTTGTTCTGTTGACTTCTAAATGAACTGTAATTCCTTGTACTCCTAAAATATGAATTTAAACCTGAACATTGTTGGGTGAGGTGTCACACTCCTGTAATCTAGATTCTCAGGGGGCAGAGGCAGGAGGATTGCTAAGTTCAAGCCTCATCAGAACTATGCTGTGGCTCTGGGCTCAGACAAACAAAGCTCCTTGAACTCTTAAAAGTATATGCTTACATCAAAAGGTTCCAAAATTTTACACAGAAATGTTGCTGACTGTTACTTTACAGGCCTACTAATTAGATTAATTTTCCCAACTGTAGGTGCTGGGCTCTTGCGTTGTTTGGTGGAAATGGTGAGACGGGTTTTGAGCAAAATTCTACCTACTCAGTGTTCAGCATTTCTATCACTCTGACTGATGAGGGGTATGAGCATTTTTATGAGGTAGGTGTGTGGAGCTGCTTTTCTCTTCTCTAGATACTACTCTATGCAGGAGACTAATGAAATGTTCTCCTTCCAGGTTGCTCACACTGTCTTTCAGTATTTAAAAATGCTGCAGAAGCTAGGTCCGGAGAAAAGGTAATACATATTCTTAGTATGAACCAAGACCTAGCACGACTCTGATTTCTGGCTGCCAGCAGACATGTTTAGTTCAAGATGTGTTCTGTCCTTTCTCACTGTTTCCTCTACCCCGATCCCTCCACATCTGAGTGTACACTGTGCTGTGGTACATATGTTTACCCAGCCCTTTATATTTTTATGCATCTTTTCTTTTGGGTGATTGCAATGAGAAATTTTAATGTATCTTCTAATTGTCATGTTCTCTTTTCACAGAGTTTTTGAAGAGATTCAGAAAATTGAGGATAATGAATTTCATTACCAAGAACAGGTATTAGAATTCAAATTCTTTTTGCATGTTATCTGTGAACAGTTTGGAACTAGTGTGCCCATTGTTTCACCTTATGGAAGTGTCACTGGAGTTTTAATTGTACCACTCTGTCACGTTCATTTGTATTAAGTTGCAGGACAAGCCTGGGCCCATGACATAGGTCATGGTGTGTGATGATGTGCCTATGTTCGCTCATCCTCTTTGATAAACATTCAAGGGAGAGCTTGCCGTGGGGGTCAGCAGTTTGGCAATTCAGATGTTATGAAGACATTGTACATGGCAATCAATAGTAACTACCATGTGTAATAAGTAGTAAGAACGTTGAGCTTTGGGTGTTAAGGGAGAGGAGTGTTTCCTTGAGGAAAGTCTTTGCGGACATTATAAACTTGGATTGAGCTTGCCAAACACATGAACTTTGTTTATAACCTAGGGTCCTGGAAGTGCATGGGTAAAGAACTTTATAGGGTTGGCACACGGCTCAGTAAAGGACTTGCTATGTATGCATGAGGACCTGGGTTTGGAAGTCTGGCTCCCATGTGTAGAGGAGTGGGTCTAGGCATGGTGGTTCCCACCTTAATTCCAGCACTGGGGAGGTAGAGGCAGGCCTGGCCCGTGGGGGAAGTCCTGTCTCAACTCTGGCACACACTCGAGCACATCCACATGCACACATGCACACATGCACACATGCACATGTATAGAAGCCTGGGGAATGGCGAAAGCTTAATGATCCTGTATGTCTGTAGTATGAGGACATACATATATGAAAGTGTTGTTGTAATCCTGACAGTAGGAGTTTAGAGAAGGGTGTGTGCATGCGTGCACATGTAAGTGCCCTTTGGAAGTCTATTGAAGTCTGTGGGTCTCTGCTCAGAATAACGCATCTGGCCAACTCCCTAGCTTTACAAAAGTTGTTGTCACTGCACAGGGATTGCTGGCACTCCGTCCCCTAGGGATGAGTCACTGGTGATATTTTTCATTTGCTTTTCTCTCTATGTGTATTTTTATTGGCCCGTTTACAGTTACATGGTCTGCATTTCACTCTCAATATTTTATCATATTTGTTATACATGCATTCTCTTACATAACATCTCAGTCAAGTATGTTGCCACAATTCAATTGGGAAGTTGTTAATATACAGCCCATAGAATAGTGTGTTTAATTGTATAAAAGTACAATTCACAAAAGAATAGAATTAAATGCTCAGAATAATAATAGTGATGTGTGTCTCTTATGTAGTAAGATCCATTGGCATGTCTAGTGATTTCAGAGTTGTTCGGCAGTGAGTTTAGATTATATTTTAAATATCTGTAACAACTGAATTGCATTTCCTATGGGTGGTAGTTATAGACATTGATCATATTATGGTGGTATATTGCTGATATTGATAATATTAATTTATTTTTACTTGGTACTGGGACTCAACTTGTCATAGCAGGCAGGCACTCTCCCTCTGTGCTGCTTCTCTGGTTTGCTTGTTTGCCCAATTCCATACTCTATGCTCTTGCATTACAGATCAGCTTTTAGGTAGTGTCTTAGTCAGTGTTTCTATTCCTGCATAAAACATCACAACCAAGAAGCAAGTTGGGGAGGAAAGGGTTTATTCAGCTTACACATTCACATTGTTGTTCATCACCAAAGGAAGTCAGGACTGGAACTCAAGCAGGTCAGGAAGCAGGAGCTGATGCAGAGGCCATGGAGGGATGTTACTTACTGGTTTGCTTCCCCTGGCTTGCTCAGCTTGCTCTCTTATAGAACCCAAGACCACCAGCCCAGGGACAGCACCGCCCACAATGGGCTGGGTCCTCCCACCTTGATCAGTAGTTGAGAAAATGCCTTACAGCTGGGTCTCATGGAGGCATTTCCTTGCCTGAGACTCCTTTCTCTGTGATAACTCCAGCTTGTGTCAAGTTGACACCCAAAACCAGCCAGTACAGGTAGGATCCTTTTATCATAGCAAACACTTTGAATCTCTCAGGTTTCTACCATGTTGCTTAAAGCAGTTGTACTAGAGGGAATAAACTGGTAAGAATAACTTATAAAAAAAAGTAAAACAGAGCCAGGCCTGGTGTCAGAAGCCTGTACTAAACTACCCTGGAGGCTGAGGCAGAAGGATTGATTCTAAGTTGAAGGCCTGCATAAGCTACTGAGTATTGAGTTAAAGGCTATTCTGTGCAACTTAGTGTGACTGTCTCAATATAAAGTAAAATAAGAGTTTGTGTGTATGTGTGTGTTAGTTACTTTTACTTTGCTGTGATTAAAACACCAGGACCAAGACAACTTGTAAAGGAAAACATTTAATTGGCTTATGGTTCTAGAGGGTTTCCTGCCCGACAGTGGATGATGGCACAACCATCTGAGAGCTCACATCCCAACTGCAGGGAGGAGGCAGACTGCACTGGGGTGGTGGGAGGCTTTTGAGAGATAAAGCCTGCCCTTCAATAACACATCTCTTTCAACAGGCCACACCTCCTAATCCTTCTCAAATAGTTCCAGTGGGGATAAAGTTTTCAGACATATGAGCCTATGGGGGCAATTCCCATTCAAACCACAGTGTGGTTTGGGTGCACAGTAAAGATTTGAATTGATTGCTTTCTTTCTTTTTCTGGAAAATTCTTTCTACTTTAAAAACCAGAGGAACTTGTCATTCTTTCGCTTTTAAATTGAGATAGCATACTGATTAATATAGCATACTGATTAATATAGCATACTGATTAATATAACTTCTTAGAAAATTTATTTTTATATAATATAATGCCCATTTTTAATACAGTGTGATATTTTAATATGTGTATACCATATATAATGTTCTGATCAGAGTAATTGACATATCTGTTACCAAAACATTTAGGTTGTTTGGGGAATATTCAAATTCTTTTTTTTTTTCTGGCCATTTTGAAGCATTTGCCATTTGCATGGTTCCCCTTCTGCTTTACAGAGCGCCATTGCTCCTGTATCCTGTAGGTCCTGTGCCTGCCCTCAGTCATCTCCAGCCCTGCCTTGTGCTTTTGATATGCAGTCTCTCTGCTTGTCACCACTCCTATCTCGTGACACACTGCAGTTGTTAGTCATGGGTCCCCATCTTTATTGACGTAGAAATCATGTTGGGTACTTGGCAGAGTTCACTGTGGGACTGCTCTCATGACGAGCTCCTGGGGCTGGAGCAGAGCAGGTTGGTCTTGAGCTCAGGGTGGCACCAAAGCTTAGGCTGCTGTCTCTTGGTATCATGAATATCTTCTTCAGTGACACTGTATCCTGTGAGAGCCATCAGATGCTTCTCTCTCAAGTATGTGTGCTGTGACAGCTATGGTGTAAATGACTGTACCTTTTTACAGACAGATCCAGTTGAGTACGTGGAGAACATGTGTGAGAACATGCAGCTGTACCCACGTCAGGACTTCCTCACTGGAGATCAGCTTCTGTTTGAGTACAAGCCAGAAGTAAGGAGCACTCCAGTTTAAAACGGCTTTAGGTGGTGGGAGTGCCTTAAATCCCAGGACTGGGGAGGCAGAAGCAGGCGGATCTCTGTGATTTGAGGCTAGCCTGCTCTACATATTAAGATCCAGGTCAACCAGGGAATGTAGAGAAATCCTGTCTCAAAGAAAAGAAAAACGAAACATAACAAAAACCTAAAACTTGTTTTAGGGAAGAGGGACTGTGAGAATAGAGAGAACTTGGTAAGTTAGTCAGTTTTGGTTGGTTTAAAGGGGAGACAAAAGAGCAGTTTTTCGTGAGTCTCTTACTCAAGGCCATCTTTGATGCTTTTTTTTTTTTTTTTTTTTTGACACATGTATCATTTATCCTGGGTGGCCTTATGTGGTAGTAGCTGTCAGACCCTGGGCTTGCATGCCAGGCAAGCCCTTATACAGACAAGTTGCATCTCTAACCAAATCAGACCTTCTTAGACACTAGTTGTAATTATTTGAGTGCTGAAACTCTTACAGTAACTAAGGCAGTTTCTAAGTCTGTATAGTTGGTTCTAAGCATCTTTTTTAAAAAAATTGCCTGGCTTTAAGTGCAAACTCAAGACAATTATAAATTGTAATACTTAATATATTTATAAGAAGAATGTAAGATTTCCCCCATATTAGAAATAAAGCACTTATGAGCTGGACCTGATGGCACAGGTCTATAATTATAGCTGCTTGAGAGGCTGGCCCAGGAGGGTCTTAAGCTTAAGGCCTGTCTGAGCTTCAGTAAAAATAAAATGTTTTAAAATAAAAAGTCAGAAGAGGGTTGGTGGGTGGAGAATTTGCCTAGCATGAATGCACAAGGCTCTATGTTCGGTTCCCTAGGGCTACAAGGAAAAAATAGTTTACTATAGTATTGTATGCAAACGAACAGTCGGGTAGCCATTCCTCCACTGCTGGGGAGCAAGCCTGTTCCTACACCGTAGATTTTGTCAGCTTAGGGTAACTTCCCTCAGTGTCTGGAGGAAAGTTGAGTGTTCCTGGGGTCTAGTGGGTAGAAGCTTGAGATGGTACAAACCATCTTAAAATGTACAAGATGGGATTCAGCAATATAGACTTATCTGGCTCAAGATACAGCTTGTGATAAACACTGCTTTGGCCCCCTAGTGGAGTGTAGAAAATGACACCTGCTTACTTATTGCCTGTCCAGTTAAAGCGGAGGTTCCAGATGAGCAGGGCTTAGAGCACCGTGAAGACACAATTTGATATTTGTCAAATATACCTCAACAGAAGTAAAAGTAAAGGTTTTGAAATAGTAATAACCTTAAGAGCTTTATAAATTAGAAGATTCATGAACTAGATTAGAAACAGTTCACCGAGCATCATGACACTGTAGCAATAATGCAAATATTTTTGTGTTTTAACAGAAGTGTATTAAACTGTTACTTAAATGTTAAATTGTACTTTAGGTTACATTGTTACTTAATCTTAAATTGTGTTTTACATCTTACATTTTACAATTCCCCTCTGCTGTCTCTTTGTTAGGTCATTGCCGAGGCCCTTAATCAGCTAGTTCCTCAAAAGGCAAATCTCGTGCTTCTGTCTGGTGCTAATGAGGGAAGATGTGACCTCAAGGAGAAGTGGTTTGGGACTCAGTACAGCATAGAAGGTGCGTTGCTGTGATGATCTCCTTTATTAAGTGTATATGACTCGGTGGGGGACGTTTTAAAAAGATTATTTATGTGTGCATGTGTGAGTTTTTGTGCAACCACATGTAGATACCTGTGGAGGCCAAAAGGTATTGATTGGATCCCATGGAACTGAAGTTCTGGGAAGTTGTGAGCTGCTGTGTGGGTGCACAAGCAGCAGGCACTCTACCGCTGAGCCATCTTTCCAGCTCCATCAGCTGGGAATGTTTATCCTTTAATATTGTTGGTTCTTATGGAGACAAAAAGTGTGTGTGTGTGTGTGTGTGTGTGTGTGTGTGTGTGTGTTCATTTAAACATGGTCTCACTGTTGTAGACCTGGCCAACCTTAAATTCATTGTGTAGATCAGGAGTGCTATCTTTGTTGTTGTTTGAGACAGGCTCTCTCTGCATAGCCTTGACTATCCTGGAACTCACTATATGTGTAGATCAGGATGTCCTCAAACTCACAGAGCTCTACTTGCCTCTGTCTCCAAGTGCTTCAGTTCTTGATGTGCGTTCCCATACCAGGCTTGGATGGCTGTCATTAGGCTTCTCCTCTCTGCACTGTTCTTAGCATCATCTTCTAACTCCTCACAGCAGCTCATTGAGCTCTGAACCATGGTTTCTTTAGCCCAAATTTCCAGTGTCCTTTCACAGTCCTTTACAGCAATACTCCACCCCTGGCACCATAGGGAGGGTTTCTATTGTGATAAAGCGTCATGGCCAAAAGCAGCTCGGGAAGGAAGGGGTTTATTTCTTCTTACAACTCCCAAGTTGTAAGTTCTCTATCACTAAGAGAAACTAGGTCAGGAATTTGAGGAACCTGGAGACCTGGGAGCCAGAACTGAAACAGACCACACAGGAGGGCTGCTTGTTTATAGCCATGCTCTCCATGGTTTTCCCAGCATGCCAGGGGTGTACCACCCTCCCCTATTAACTGTCAATCAAGGAAATACCTACAAACTGTCCTATAGGCAACCTGGATGGAGGCATTGTCTCATTAAGTACCTCTTCCTAGATTTGTTTAGGCTCATGTCAAGTTGACAAAAACAAAGCAGGACACTGGCCTCAAACTCACTGAGGTCTGAGTGCTGGTATTAGAGGAGGGCTTCCACCGCTGTGCCTGGCAAAAAGTATATGTTTTTAAATTTTTATTTTGAAATGAAACTTACTTTTAGTCAGAGCGGGTCTGGGTAGGACGGGGGCTCTGCATTTTGAGCCCTGTCTCCGATGATGGTTGTCCTGCGCAGTCCTGCTTTGACTAGTGAGTTTCTAGGTTGCATAGCTATGCTGAGGAGACATTGAATGGTGAAGGCCAGTTGATGGCTGGTTTGTTAAGAGAATTCTGATCATTGTTTTTTATTGGCTCTGTCTGTTTTGTCCCTCCACAGATATTGAAAACTCTTGGACTGAACTGTGGAAGAGCAATTTTGACTTAAATTCAGACCTTCATCTACCAGCTGAAAACAAGTACATAGGTCAGTCAAATAGGAATCGCTGTGTGTGTCTGTACATGAAAGATGCACATAATATATTCAAAAGTCCTCATGAGGCTAGAGAGGTGGTTAAGAATAATGGCTTGTGGGGCTGGGGATTTAGCTCAGTGGTAGGGCGCTTCCCTAGGAAGCGCAAGGCCCTGGGTTCGGTCCCCAGCTCTGAAAAAAAAAACCAAAAAAAAAAAAAAAAAAAAAGAATAATGGCTTGTTCTTTCAGAAGACCAGGGTTCAGCTCCCAGCCCCCACATGGTGACCTACAACCATCTCTCCAGCCCATCTTTTATTTTCCCCTTTCTTTAAATTAATGGTCTCTTTTTCAAAAGGTCATTAATCTATAATTTAAAAAATGCTGTACGTTTGCTGTTTGGCCCACATGTGTGTCTGTGTGAGGGAGTTGGAACCACTGGAACTTAACTTAACAGACAGTTGTGAGCCACCATGTGGTTGCTGGGAATTGAACTCAGGTCCTCTGGAAGAGCAGCCAGTGCTTTTAACCACGAGCCATCTCTCCAGCCCTAAGTTAACGGTCTTTTACCTACATGTTACACAGTATGCCGGTGACTTGAAATGACAAAGTAGGCTGTAGTTGAGCAGAACTATTTGGTAACCTTTCAAAGTCCTTAAGCTTGGCAAAAAATTTTTCTTCCTGAAGAATCTGTTCATTCATAAGATGAGTTATACAAGTGTCCAGACCCAAAGGCCACCCTTTCCTAGTTAACCATTACTTGGGAAAGGGAGAAAGGCTGAATGAACAGGGGTAAGAATCTGCTGTTGGGATAGTTTTAGTTTTCATCTAATTTAAGGCCAGGTGGTCACTGTACTCCAGTATTTGAAAAAATGATCACGCTTTTGTTCTTGTTGTTAGCCACGGACTTTACATTGAAGGCTTTTGATTGCCCTGAAACTGAATACCCTGCTAAGATTGTGAATACCCCGCAGGGTTGCCTGTGGTATAAGAAAGACAACAAATTCAAAATCCCCAAAGGTAAGACGCTGCCCTCTAAAGGATGAAGTAGGGGATCTTTCTCTTCTGTGGCAGCCTCTGCACTCATTGCCTGCTCCTCTCCCTTGGAAGCCCCCTTTACACTTACAGACTGTTAGGGTGCTCCTGTGCCTAGAGAGACACTCGCCTTCCAGGAGGTAGGACGTCAGCTCTGGGCTGCTGGGACGGCTCAGCAGCTGAAGGCACTTGATACCAAACCTGCTGTCCCGCTTTTGATCCCAGGACCTGCATGGCAGGAGGCGAGAACCAGCTTCTAAGGATTGTCCTTCGACCTTCACATAAGAATCGTCCTCTGACCTTTGCATGAGTGTGTACACACACGCACACACACATGCATGCACACATGCACACACTTGTTGTGGCATGCATAAGAGCATGAGTATATTCTCTCTCTTTTTCTTACACACACATGCACACATAACTAAAAAATCCAGTTCCAGAAAGAAACTTTTTAAGTATTTTTCCTTTTAGAAAAACGAAATTAGAACCAGGTATTTGACCAACTTTTGGGATTAATAGTATTATTTAGACTTTTTAAAAAAAGATTTATTTACTTCATGTATGTAAGTACACTGTAGCTGTCTTCAGACACACCAGAAGAGGGCATCAGATCCCATTACAGATGGTTGTGAGCCACCATGTGGTTGCTGGGATTTGAACTCAGGACCTCAGGAAGAGCAGTCAGTGCTCTGAACCACTGAGCCATCTCTCCAGCCTGACATTTTTAAAAATGGAATAAAATAATGAGGAATATTATTCCTAGATACAATAAGAACCCTAATCTAGAACTGTGAAGGGAAGTCTTCCCCAGCCTTCTGCTGTTAGCATGAAGTATGCATAGTGTGGGTAAACGCTCCCTAAATTCCTTATTCTTTAGGTCATGGCTGAATCGTGTTGTTCTTGGAATCATAGTCTGACCCTCACCAAAGCTTCCCTTTCACCTTTTCTTCCCATCCCCTTTCTCTAAAACCTCACTTAATACGTGACCCAGGCTGGTCTACAAATGGCAAACCCTGTGCCTCACAGGTTTTGGGACTTGAGGCTGTGTCATCACAGTTTTTCTTGACTGAGTTATAAGATTTAAGAATAGTTATTGCTATTCATCCACCCTCTTTAGAAGAGGCTTTTATCCCAACTTTCTATGAACATTGAGTTGCATATGTAAGCTTCTATAAATAACTTTGCCCGTCTGAAGGTAGTGGTAAATATGGTTATTTGTAGACCTTTTGTAAGTTCCTGTAGATTAGAGTGTGCCTTCTATGATACTTAGTTGGAATGGTAAAACATACCTTTAAAAAGCTTTAAGAATGAAAATAATGTAGGGATAAAAGAGAACAGATGTGTGTACCGAGGCTTTAAGGATTAGTAGTTTATTTTGAACTTGAAAACCACATTAAGAGAAAAAAGTAGGTGTTGAGACATTTTCACCCTGGCCATTTATGTTTTATCTATGGTCTTCTTCTTTCAGCCTACATACGATTTCATCTGATCTCACCTTTGATACAGAAATCTGCAGCAAAGTGAGTGTTTGGTTCTTGTTTGTTTGATTTTTTTTTTCCTCAAAAAAAAAGAAAAAAAATTTTGACTGTGTGGGCTAATTTTCTGTTTGCCAACTTGCTACGAGCTAGAATTCTTTTGTAGAGAGGGAACCTCAGTTGTAAAAATGCCCCCACCACTCTGGCCTGTGGGGAAGCCTATGGTGCATTTCTTGACTGACAGTCGATGTCGGTGGTGCCGCCTGTGGGCTGTTGGTCCTTCATTCTCTAAGGAAGCAGCTGAGCAATTCATAGGCAGCAAGCCAGTAAGCAGACTTCTCCATGGCCTCAGCATCCAGGTTCCTGCCTCGTTTGAGCTCCTGTCCTGACTTCCTTTGGTGATGGACAGTGCTGTGGAAGTGTGAGAGAATAATCCCTTTCCTTCCCAAGCTGCTTTTGGTCACAGTGTTTGTCACAACAGTGATGACCCGAACTGAGAAGCTGGTGCCAGGAGTGGAATGCTGCTGTGACGGGCTGGACTCTGTTCTCAGGAGGATTTTGGAAGGATTTTGCAACTATGGGCTAGAGAAGCCATTTAGTGTTCAGAGCTCGGTGAGCTGTTCTGGGTACTGGGAGGTTAATGCTGAGTGACAGTGGTGTAGATGACATACCTGGCCCATGACGATCCCACAGGAAGTGAAGACTCTATTGGGCCTTTTGTGTGATATTTTGAATTTGTAGTGTCTGGTTCGTCAGAGCTGAGGAAGCAGCTGTGATGACGAAGAGATCAGACAGTGGAGGCAGACTCTTCTGGAAGTGTTTCCTCAGGGCCAGCACACACTGACTTTTTAAAATTATTATTATTATTATTGGAAAGCAGTTTTGTTTCAGTCTGAATAGTTGGGTATTTTCTGTTTTAGCACTTGAGCCATGCTAGCTGTTTTATTTTTTTCTGTGCTCTAAACTAATTAGAAGCTCTTGTAAGCAGAACACAGCTCCTGGATTGAGAAAGGCCTTAAAGTTCAGCCCTCACTGTTAACTAGGAATATAGCCATCGCAGGCTGGCCTCGTATGCAGAGAAGACTGGCTGAATTTCTGTTACCTAGCACTTAAAGACTTGTTTTAAGACTTATTGTATTTTAAACTGTATGTGCTTGTATGCATCTGGGAGTGGGTGGCATTGGGGGCGGGGGTGGTGCATGTGGGCGTCTGTTCTGGAACGGTCTAGAAGAGGACATTGTACCCCCTTGAGCTGAAATTATAAGCAGTTGCGAACTGCCTGTCATGGATGCTGGGGACTGAACTTACTGAGCTGTTCTCCAAACCCAACTTCCAGACTTTAATTATGCCTTGTTCTTCACAAATTATTCATGTATTTATGTAGGTAAGTGCATTGTGGGAGAGCAGAGGGCCTAAAAGTGAGTTATAAGAAAGGCTCAGAAGACATTAGTACATTTCCTTTTCTTTGCCTCTTAACTATAAAATGCAGCTTTAAAATGATCACTGCTGTCTGCCCTCCCACATGCACTCTTCCCCTCCTTTCCTCCTAGTTTGAGTTGGTGACTCTGAGAGCCTAAGCCCGGTAGGGTTAGAGGTAGGGTTGCTGTCTGGTTGGGGTTGGTTGCCTCTGATGCTGGTTTATTCCCTCAGTATGTGTTTGCACGTTGTCATTTTCTATGTGTATCTGACACGAAAAGATTGGGAAAACTACTGAGCGTGGTCCTGTGCAATCCCTGTGAGGCTGAGTCCCGAGTTAGCTATTTCCTTTGAGACCGCATTAACACCTTGCTGAAGGTGAAATCCCTTATCTGAGAGATGCAAAGCTACTCTTGTCTTTGTCTTTCCTGCCAATCAATGATGCTGGCTACCTTTGCACTTTCCAGTGTTGTCCTCTTCGACATCTTCGTCAACATTCTTACTCACAACCTTGCTGAGCCAGCCTATGAAGCTGATGTGGCCCAGCTGGAGTATAAACTGGTAGCCGGAGAACACGGTTTAATCATTCGAGTGAAAGGATTCAACCACAAACTACCTGTAAGTATATGAAGGGCTTTGAAATCTCGTATTTGTCTGTGTAGACCCAAAGCACATGCAGGAATCTACATGCAGCACTGATGGGAAAGCTTCCTGATGGGCAGCACCATGACAGCTGTTCTAGTTTTGAACATACGCAAGGTTCCTGCCCTGGCTCAGTGATTGACTGTGATGGGTTTTACCACAGCAACAGAGAAGCAGACTAGAACAGGCTAGCCCTGGGGCTTTGTGATTCTAAACTCTAAGCCTCCTCCTGTCTCTGGGTGCCATGGTGCCTGGCTTATTTTGACATGGATGCTAGGGTGGTACTTAGGTCCCTATGCTTTTGTGGCAAACACTTTACTGACTGACTGAGCCATCTCCCTATCCCCGAGAAGTGTGTGTGTGTATGGGGGAGGGAGGCAGTCAGGGGCCATCTTGGAGAGGCTAAGGCTAGCAGGTGACTTTCCTGGGGGTAGCCCACCATGTTTTGCACGGCCCGTGATGGGCGAGCTCTGAGAGGCAAGGTCCCAAGAGACTTCATCTCAGGATTGCTTCCTGCGGCTGATCTGCCTTTTCCTGTCACTATTACACAGCCTAATGATTCCTCAGTATTAGCCTACCCTATTGGGCAGATTTCCTGCAGATCACCATATAAAGATCAACTTTTGTGAATGAATGATGTTTAGATGAATTAGTGATTTTATAGAATTTCTGATTTGATTCAAATAATTTTAGGAAGAAAGTTTTAAGAGATGGTTTTAGTTGTTTTGCTAGAAAGATTAAATTAGAATTGAATAGAATGTGCCCACTCCTCATAGAATAGTAAGTAAAGGCTACATAATAAGGACTACAGCAAACTCACAACTACACTAATAAGAAAACTAGGCATGGGACAGATTTGTGATCAAGGAAAAGCATCCATTCTAGGTCAGATGCCAGAATGAAGCCGCAGGTGTGCACTGTGATAAGGCAAGGCCATGTGAAACTTGCTTTGAACTTATAATGAGCTTACAGAATGAAACACTGAATTAAATATCAACATCCTTCTGTGACTTTCCTTTGTGTAGTATTTTATCTATGGGGTAATTTTATAAAGAACTTTTGTTTAAGAAGGTAAAAAAGCCAGAGAGAAGGAGTAAAGTGTGCCTATTAGGCTCCGCCCCATCCACCAACTGTATGTGAGTACGTACATGTGTAGGTTTATGTGTATTTGTGTAAGTATGCATGAACATTTTGTGGAGTTGAGACAGGTGGTCAGGCTCTCGGGCTCTACCAGTGTGTGTGTGTGTGTGTGTGTGTGTGTCTGTGTGTGTGTCTTTGTGTGTGTGCGTGTGTGTGTGTGTGTGTGTCTTTGTGTGTGTGTGTCTTTGTGTGTGTGTGTCTGTGTGTGTGTGTGTCTGTGTGTGTGTGTGTGTGTGTGTGTGTGTCTGTGTGTGTGTGTGTGTGTGTGTGTGTGTGTGTCTGTGTGTGTGTGTGTGTGTGTGTGTGTCTGTGTGTGTGAGTGTGTGTGTGTCTGTGTGTGTGGTGTCTGTGTGTGGATGTGTGTGTGGTCTGTGGGGGTGTGTGGTGTGTGTGTGTGTGTGTGTGTGTGTGTGTGGGGTGTGTGTGTATATGGTGTGTGTGTCTGTGTGTGTGTGTGTGTGTGTGTGTGTGTGTGTGTGTGTGTGTGTGTGTGTGTGTGAGTGTGTGTGTGAGTGTGTGTGTGTGTGGGTGTGTGTGAGAGAGAGAGAGAGAGAGAGAGAGAGAGAGAGAGAGAGAGAGAGAGAGAGAATCTGTGCATATTGCTTATGTAAAAGATTTTCTTCTTCCTGTATGACATTCTTTTCCTGGCTCTCAAGGAGGTAACAAACTCTGACTCTCTAGCTGAGAGAAAAGAACAAAGACCCAGAGGAGTCACTTGATCACTTGTTTACTGAATCCCCCTCTGTTAAACAGCAGGAAGTCAGTGGTTTCTGGCCTCTGAGTAGTGGAGGGTTAAGAAAGATAAATATTACAAAATAAGCAACATTTTAGGCCTGCCAAAATTTAGTTTTGCCCCTAAAAATCGCCATGGCTGCCTTGCAAAGAAAACTGGTGCGCAGGCAGGCGGCCAGCCTGTGCATGCGGCTGCTGGCAGGCATAGAAACGCAGCTTGTGCTCTAGGTGTATCTAACTTCCTTTTGTTGTTTCTCTGAAGCTCACACTGGCGTTTAGGTTTGGTTTGAGGTTATTGGTCATAAAAGAGCAATAAACAATTTAAGGAAGGACATTAATACTTTTGGAACTGGATTCATATTTAAAAAAATTCCATAGGAAAGAACCTGGCAGAATCCAGCCCTGTGCTGGCAGAGAAACTCTGAAGAAAGTCTTCCCCTTACACTTTTACCTCCGTCTGCACTGTGCAGGAGGTGTTGACTTTGGTCCACCTTCAAATGGAGCTTCGAGATTCAAACAGATTAAATCCCAGAATACAATAAATGGCGTTTGGGAAGTAAGTTTAGAAAGTTGTTTAAAAATATAATCCTGGGCTGGAGAGGTGGGTCAGTGGTTAAGAGCACTGACTGCTCTTCCAGAGGTCCTGAGTTAAATTCCCAGCAACAACATGGTGGCTCACAACCATCTGTGATGGGATCCGATGCCCTCTTCTGGTGTGTCTGAAGACAGCGACAGTGTACTCATATACATGAAATAAATAAATCTTAGAAAATTGATGTTCTTCATTTTGAGGCTTACCTCACCTTAATACTTAAAAATAATACAGGATATATTTATAGAAACCTAAAAAAAAAAAAAAACTAAAAACTAGTTTACAGAGTATAGATGTAAGCTTCCTAAAACAGTTTGAAAATTAAATATGACATTGTAGAATAAATAATGCGTCTTGGCTCAGTTCTTGAATGGCAGGGTTGGTCAGTGTTAGGAGTGACTTAATTGGTGGTTGATCCAGTAGCCTTTTCCCTTTTGAAGCAGGTATTACCCTCCAGAAATGGTTAGAAACAAGTACTCGAGTTACATGTTGGGATAAAACAATAAATGCCTAGAGATAGGAAACAGCTTAAGTTCTATCTAAAGAAAATGGAAAAGCTTTACATTGTGGGTTAAGACTGTTTTTTGTTTGCTTGTTTGTTTTTTGTTTTGTTATGTTTTGTTCTGTTTGAGTTAGGGACCCACTATGTAGCTGTGGGTATCCTGGAACTCACTATGTAGACCACAGTGTAGACAAACTGGCTCCCAACTCAGAGATCTGCCTCCTTTCTCCTGAGTGCTGGGATTAACCACAACGCCTGACTCGGAGAAGACAATTAAATGTTTATCACTGCGTTCAGAATTCATGTGCAGATATAATTCCCTCCCAGGTAAAGGCCCATGCAAGGCTGCTTTGGAAGAGAATGAGGACAACTGAAGACAGGGCTTCAACCTTGAGCAGCTTTGCGGTGTGGCCTCTAGGGATTGAGGCCTGAGCCCTTCCCTCGGGTCCTCTGCAGCGCCGTCCCCTCCCTGGCCCTGGGACTGAGGTTTAGTGTCGTCTCACACTTTGTTGCTTAAAGTACGCTTTCCCTCCAGCTGCTCTTCCAGCTCATCATTGACTACCTGACCGAGTTCAGCTCCACGCCCGCTGTCTTCACCATGATAACTGAGCAGCTGAAGAAGACCTACTTCAACATCCTCATCAAGCCTGAGACTCTGGCCAAGTAGGTGTATGCGAGGGCCCCGGGGAGGTGTGTGCGTTCACGTGTCAGTGCCTCAGCCTCCACTGCTGCGAACTTAATTAATGTTCCAGACGAGCGCAAAGCGAGGAAAAGCATAGACGTCTGTGACGTGGACCCTGGGTTCATAGCAACCTTCATGGGCATATTTGTATGAATCACAGGAAGATGCCTATGGGGCACTGTGTCAGCTTATAGAGAACTTTTTGGGCAGGGCAGAAACGGCTTCTTCGAGCAGAGACAGCCCTTTGACACTGTGGCTTTAAGCCCTTCTTGATTTCTTTGTAGGGTGTCTGTAAATGGTTGTCAAACAGCCTGACCTTAAACACAGACCCTGCTTTAATTTCAAGAAATTGAATTATAGATACTAGGAACTCGAGGAATCCAGTACTATTCAGAAGGTGGTTTGGAGATGGACGGTGCAGTTAGTCTGATAATGAGCTAGGGCCGTTACCCAGAGTGTAAGTGACTGTAATCAGACTGTACAGTTAGTGTCCAGTAGTACAAACCAGTGACATTCCTAACAAGAATAGCAATAACTTAAGATCTGTGGACAGTCAGTTAAATTTGACTCACTGAGCAACCTATGTGAAATATGTCACTATGTCTGAGCCAGTGTGTCGTCCTGGTGACCGCACCCACTTAGAACTCTGCATGCAGTTCTCATCCCTGCTTTGGCTTTTCTCCGTCTTAAGTTATGGTGGGAATCACCTGTCTTTGGAGACTTCTACAGCATCATGACCTAAAATTTTTCTTAGGATACATTTCTTGTAACTTTTTCTTTTTTAAATGTCCTTTTTACAGAGATGTGCGGCTTTTAATTCTGGAATATTCCCGCTGGTCTATGATTGACAAGTACCGAGCTTTGATGGATGGCCTTTCCCTTGAGTCTCTGCTAAACTTTGTCAAGGATTTTAAATCCCAACTCTTTGTTGAGGGCCTGGTGCAAGGGAATGTCACCAGCACGGTGAGTGGCTGCTCTTACGGTAGGCGGGGTGGAATCAAATTATTCCTCCCTAAATGCTGTGGTGGGTTAGTATCCCAAATTCTGGCGGGAGTTCCCGGCCCAGTGCTGAACGCCTTCCTTCCTCTGAGGAAGACTGTGATTGAGTGATGGGCTTGTTTTTAATTTGGTTTTGGTTAAATTTTCTGAAGCTCCTATATGGCAACTGTAATGTCAACATTACGAGAGAGAGAGAAAGTCTATCCACACTCACAGCCAGCACCCGCATGCCGAGCCTGGCCAAGCTAAGAAATGAAGTCTGGTTCCACTGATTGTTGATTATCTAAAGAAGTCAGAGTGACAGAAATGGTAGCTAGGTAGTTTCCAGGCCGGGGGCTGGAAGGGAGAAAGAAGAAAGTTGTTTAGTGATCAATAGTTCTGATTTTACAAGATGATTTAAAAAAAAAAAAATGTCTCACAAGTGTGACTTTTATACTTTAAACTTTTTGTACTTTTAAAACTGGCAAAATGATAAGCTATGTTATATGAAAATGTTGAAGCCTGAATCTAATGTGGTAAATGAAAAGGAGTGCTTTGGAGACAAGTAGGAAGACGACACCCAGACGTCCAGGGGACTGAGTAAGGCGTGGAGGGACAAGGGGTCTGTGCTGGAGTGGCCTTCTGTTAGAGTATATAAGTGGCCACCTTTAAACTGTGTCTTCTGTTCTCTCCTTTCTTTCTGGGGAGAATAAACCACAAAGCCAGTCTTGGTTTCTGTTCTACCCACATGAGCCCTTCAGAGTATCAATAGCAAGAAAAGTAGGACTAGCAAGCTGCCTGTGTCAGACACAGTGGGAGGGCCAGGCAGGACTTTGGACTAAGCACATGGTGCTATGAAGTAGCCACAGAAGACGTTACTCCAGAGTTGAGCTTACCTTCACTCAGTATCTTGTCTGCAGAACAGAAGGGATGTAGTAAGTCCCAGTGCTGTTCTGTTACTGATCTCTGCAGGCTGTGTCTGTCCACTGGCCCAGACTTGCATGGCCTAGCTAGAGAAGCCCCCGGGAAGGTCAGATGCTAACATCAGGGCAAACCTGCCAGGCGGAGGACTGCTTGGTCAGTGTTTGGTGAGCATAACTGGCTCAATGAGAGCACTTCCAGCATTTAGGTGACAGACTGTTGTCTCAATGCTGTCCAAAGTGCTGCCCGGAATTAGAAAATTGCAATTATCAAGGTCTGAGGTATGTATTTGCTTCTCTTTTATCTTTTAGGAATCGATGGATTTCCTAAGATACGTTGTTGAGTAAGTATTGGTTTGACTTTTCTCTTTGAGGTTTCTGTGCCCTTCCCAGAAAGCAGCACTAAGCAGTAGCTCAGCTAACTGTTACTTAGCTCATCTCAGACCTTCCCAGGGAGCTGAAGCCCGGGTTCATCAGTTGGGGCTTGGGGGGGGGGGGCACAAGGTCTGCCTCTGCCTCTGCCTCACGCTGACTGTCCTGCAGCAAACTGAACTTCGTGCCCCTGGAGCGGGAGATGCCCGTGCAGTTCCAGGTGGTGGAGCTGCCGAGCGGCCACCACCTATGCAAAGTCAGAGCCCTGAATAAGGGGGATGCCAACTCTGAAGTCACTGTGTACTATCAGGTAAGCTTGCCTCTCCCTGACTGTGATGGAAGTTCCTGTGTCCCCTAACAGAGCCCAAGCAGGGACAATTGGAAAGAAGTGAGAGTAAACGCAGCTGAGCAGTCAGCATAGAATAACCAGAGACAAGTCTCACCTGCTCTCAGTGGGTGGAAATCCAAGGCAGAGTTCTCTATTCTCTGGGACTCAGCTCTCCTGTTTTGTGTGTTCTTTCCACAGTAGAGGGGGCGAGGAGGTCTGTAAACGAGTGCTTTTCAGCAGCCTCCATCAGCTCAGCCTGCTCTTTAGTCCTTGGTTGATCCCACTCACTTCTGATTTGTGAACATCCTCTCTAAACCTGTCCTGTCCAGTCAGTGGTCTAGCTTTGGGTAACATGGCCTCATTTACTTTTTTGACTTTTTATTGTGTTGCTGATCCTCCCTCTGAGTATCCTCTTTCCCCTTTGTCGTGCGTGCGTGTGTGCCTGTGTCTTGTCTGCATGTAGAAGTCAGAAATTAACCTTCAGTGCCACCCCTCAGTGCCATCCATCCCCCTACCCTATCCTTTTTTCGTAAAAAAAAAAAAAAAAAAAAAAGACAAGGCAAGACTGGTGGCCAGTGAGCCCAAGGGTGACAAGTACAAGCCACCATACCAAAATTCATTTTACAAAGCATTTATTTTAGTGTTTTGTCTGCATGTATGCCTGGTACCTGTAGAGGCTAGAAAGGGGTGCTGGATCCTTGGAACTGGAGTTACAGATGTTTGTGAGTCACCATTCGGGTGCTGGGAATTCAATCCAGCCCCAACCCCAGCCTTTCTTAAATGTGGCTTCTGGGACTAAGCTCGGCCCCTTGTGCTTGTAAGGCAGGCACCTGACCATGTGAGCCGTCTTCCCAGTCATTCCTCCTCTCCACATCCTGTCTCTCTGATGTTTGGCCTCCATTCACTGTATTCTGAGTTAGTGTGTACTTATTCTGTTTAAGAAACAGATTCAGACCTTCCACAATCACCATTTCTTGCTGTCCTCCTTAGGGCCTTGAACTACAGGTATTTGTTTTCCATGTATCCTGCGCCTTGCAGGCAGGAGCTGTTGGGCTAGGGGTTGTCTATCTAGAAGTCTACACTAGGGCCAATAATACAAATGTTCCAGCGGAATTCCTGCTCTCAGGTTCTCCGGCTGGTGGGAAGGTAGGTAGTAAACAGAAATGTGGGGGCAAGAAGAGAGGGCTTGAAAGGCCAAGATGGTTAAACCTTGTAAGCCATTGCTTGTCTGATCACATCTCCCCTTCAGTCAGGTACGAGGAGTCTGAGAGAGTACACACTTATGGAGCTGCTTGTGGTAAGTACCAAGGTGGGGTGCAGGAGCTCCTGCTCCATGAGGCCCAGCTTTATGCCTAAGGGTTGTGGACCTGTGGTAGTCAGAAACTTGTTATTGGAAGGTCCGGTGGCTATTCATTTTCATCCAAGATGAGCAGTCAGGGTCCTGGACCATTTAGGAGAAAGGCTTATATGGGAGGCTGGATTTTGGAAGTATATAGAACACTTTGGGGTAAGAAAATTAAGGTTTCTCTTTCTGAGTGTTGGGCTGATGGAAAGTCTGGTGAATTACAGATGCACATGGAGGAGCCCTGCTTTGACTTCCTTCGAACCAAGCAGACCCTTGGGTAAGAATACAGAGGGCCTGGGGCTCCCCTGCACGCAGCTCACCAGACTTTGGCCCTCCCATACCTTGCCGTGCCCATGTCAGCACTTCTGCAGTTTGTGTGTTGGACAATGATGTTTTCAGTTTGTTCAGACATCTGCATGACCAGAAGTTAGCCAGTTCAGCCACGGGTGGCACCTGTACTTGCCTATCACAAGCAGCTACACGTTTGTGTTCCATTTGGGACTTCCAAAGAGCCAGAAGCCCTTCGCCCTTCAGTGCCTCTTTGGACCGGAATGAGCTGTGTAACTCCTTTGTCTGGCTTTAGGTACCACGTCTACCCGACCTGTAGGAACACATCTGGCATTCTAGGATTTTCTGTAACTGTTGGGACTCAGGCAACCAAATACAAGTAAGAGAGTAAATGGGTCCACCCCTGTTCTTCTAGACTGTGGGGGTAGAGGTGGGGTACTACAGGTGCTTCCCTGAATCCTGTACAACTGTGGTCAGCAATGGTCTCCTTTGTTTAGTTGGAAGGGTGGGATGGGTAATAAATAGCCCATCTAGGATCAAGCAGAGGCGTTCCTGGTCCCATAGGGTATGGCTCAAATCTTATAGACCACTCTGCAGGGGTTACCAATGTTTGTTCAGGAGACTAGAGAAAAAGGATGTTGGACTGACAGTGTAGCTCTTCACTGAATGCACAAAGCCAGGCCTGAGAGCTTTGTCTTGCAATCCCAGCAATTGGGAGGCAGTCAGGGGAATAAGGAAGTCAAGACCAGCCCAGGCTATGTGACGGTCTTAAGCTCCAAAACAACCGGATGGCTCAGTAGTTAGGAGTACTTGCTTCTATCACCCACATAGCAGCTCACAACTTTGTATACCTCTCAGAAATCCAATGCCGCCTTCTGAACTCTGTGGTCACCAGACAGACATGGGAACAAAATACACATATAAATACACCTTAAAAAACCAAACACAGGGGTTGGGGATTTAGCTCAGTGTCTACCAAGCAAGCACAAGGCCCTGGGTTCAGTCCCCAGCTCTGAAAAAAAAAGAAAAAAAGAAAAAACAAAAAACAAACAAACAAACAAAAAAAACCAAACACAAACCCTCTGAGGTGTGAGGCCTTGAGTTTTAGGTGTGGCCCAGCTGTCACTGTAGCTGTCACTGTATCACTCACTGTGAGGACACTAGGAAAGGAGGCTGAAGGTTGAGGGACAGTTCTTCCTCATTTCCTTTGCTCTCCTAGCTTAGGGTAGAAAACCTTCAGCCTTTATACCTGAGGGAGGCTGAACTCCTTTGGCTTCTACCCAAACTGTTTCAGCTCTGAAACTGTTGACAAGAAGATAGAAGAATTTCTTTCCAGCTTTGAGGAGAAGATTGAGAACCTCACAGAGGATGCATTCAATACTCAGGTGACTATTGCCCAATCTCTGTAAGCCTTCAGGATACCAGATAGTCACTACCATGCTTACACAATGGCCAGGGTGTTCACATCCTAGTGCGTCTAACCAAATGTCCTCTAAACACCCCCAACACAGGCACACACTGGCAGGTCTCTCCCAAGCTATTTGCTCTGAATTGGTGTGATATCATGGCTGAACATGTTTCTGACAGGTCACAGCTCTGATCAAGTTGAAAGAGTGTGAGGACACCCACCTCGGGGAGGAGGTGGACAGGAACTGGAATGAAGTGGTGACACAGCAGTATCTCTTTGACCGCCTTGCCCATGAGGTAATGATTTCTCAGACCAAGGCAGTACTGAAGGACTGGGCAAGGCCTCTGGCTGGACTTTTGCTCTAAGGCTCAGACGGTGTTATGTGGAGGAGAAACCTAGGCCATGTGTCCTGGTTTGTCTTTTTCTTGAATCCTTAGTTTTCAGTCACTACAGCTTCCCCCTGGGTAGTAGCTTCACAAGGTGCTAACCTTTGCCGCTGCACGGATCAGCTCCACCAGAGCAGCTCCTCGCTGAGGGTTGCTGAGGTTTTGTGGGGCTCATTCATGGAGCTCTGCTGAAGAGTAGAGAGCCCATACTCTTACAGTGTTCCTCAGGTATTTTGGCAACTTCTAGCTGAAATCTAAAATAAAACCAGCATGAGAGCACTTTGGTCTTCTCGTCCAGGCAACCAATGTGCAGTGCATGTCACATTCTGAGGGGCCATCCAGCTGACCTCATCCAACAGTTGCTGGAGTAAGCAGTGGCCCTGTGACGTGTGGTGCTAGGGTTTCTGGTTCCAGCTGTGGTGCTGTGCACAGTTGCCAGAGGCACAAAGGCCGGTCACTAGGCATCTTTGTGCACAGAAATGATAGGCACCCTACATGGGGAGGGGCAGGCTGAGACTGGCCCAGATAACTTAGATGCTGGGGGTGGAGGGTGGACGTCTGCCTACGGTGATGCTCTCACACCTGTGCGCTCTCCCACCTTTCTTCCTCGGCCAGATTGAAGCACTGAAGTCGTTCTCAAAGTCAGACCTGGTCAGTTGGTTCAAGGCTCACAGAGGATCTGGAAGTAAAATGCTCAGCGTTCATGTGAGTATGGCCAACCATTCGGAGTCCTGCTCACCTTAGCTGGCAAGTGTCTCACCTGCATCTCTGGCCTTTCAGGTTGTTGGATATGGGAAGTATGAACTGGAAGAGGACGGTGCTCCTGTTTGTGAGGATTCGAATTCTCGTGAAGGGATGCAGCTAATCTACCTGCCACCCTCTCCTCTCCTGGCAGAGTCCACCATCCCCATTACTGACATCAGGGCTTTCACAGCAACGCTCAGCCTCTTCCCCTACCATAAGATAGTCAAATAAACTGCAGTCTCACTGGCCTGAAGCAACGTGTATTAAAGACATCTGTGTGCGTTTTATGGAGTTACACCACTGCCTTAGGGCTTCCACTGGAGTTTTGCGATGGCAACCTAGAAACTGACTCACCTTTCCTCTACAAGACTAACCCAGGGTTACTGCACTAGATGGCAATGAGCTGGTAGGCAAGTGTGACCCAAACACGTACGTCAGCAACGTGGGGGCCCTGGCCTGTGTCCTCTGAGAACCCAGTTTCTGTGTGCCTATATGTAATTATTTGTTATAGCACCAAACTGCCCTGGTTTTGCTTTTTAATGTATTTTAAAATAAACACAGTTGTGTATTTCCCTTCAGATCAAGCCATCTGCCGTAGCCTTTTGGGGATGGGATGGGAGGAAGTGTGGTCCTCCAGCCTGTAAGGTGGTGGGGCATTCATTCCAAGGCGAGCTGCATGTACAGGGAGATGAGGAGGTCTTGAGTGGGGAAAGCCTTAGTCAAGGTTGCCAGATTGGTTTCCAAGCTTAGGTATAAAACAATGAAAGAAGCATATTTTTAAAAAGGTTGGAAAATTATTTTATGAAGCTTTAAGAAGCATTGCATATAATTATACTTCAGGTTTAGATACAATCTAATCATAGTTCAATTCTAAAAGAAAGGTCATAGGTGGGACCATGAGATTCCCTAACACTTGATTCTCATACATTGCACTGATTTCTAAACAGCTCTGAGGAAACAGTATGTACAGGTGGGCGATCTGTGGAAACTGCCAGCTGTTGTGTGTGTGTGTCTAGAACTCAGGATTATATGAACTAGGAGATGAGGATTTAGGCCTGAACAGCAGGACTGGAGGGCTGGAGCAGAGACCTGGGACTCTGTAAATATTTTTCAAAGCATGGGACCTGGAAAAGGAGGAGACATCATGTTTCGAAACCTGAAGTTTTTCTCAGGCCTGAAGTCAAAATTGTAACTGCCACAGAGGAGAAAAGGGAAGCGCTTTCCACTTTAATTGTTCATCTGTGTCAAGTCCAGTATCCCTGAGATAGGAACCACCGCATTAAGAAGGAAGTGACAAGTTCTCCTGAAGATCGATTGTTGCTTAGTTACGCCTACTGCCCTGGTCACCCGGTGAACTCGGTTCAGC
This sequence comes from Rattus rattus, assembly GCF_011064425.1. NCBI lineage: Eukaryota > Metazoa > Chordata > Mammalia > Rodentia > Muridae > Rattus > Rattus rattus. Next base: position 45,795,667 of record NC_046154.1, on the reverse strand, counting down.
TTAATGCTTCACAGCACCAAGACGCTTCAGTAAAGGTTCATCGTAAACCCAGCATTCTCCATCTTCGTGAAAGAGCTACGAAAGGAAGAGAGGACTGGGTTAGGCAGTGCAGTCTTATGCCATGCCATGCCCTTAGGTAGGCAGGAACCCAGGAACTCGAGGTCCCCGCTGCATCCTTCACTGGCATGGCCCAGTCACTGCTCAAACCAGAGCAGCAGAGGCACCACTTACCCTCGTCTCCCACTGAATTTCCTTCTCCTTCCGTTCTCGCGCTTCTGCTCTTTGTCTCTCTTCAAGTCTGTGCTTTGCTTCTGTTGCTGCATCAATGTCTCTGATTTTTAAATTGAAAGTGACATCCTTCCAAAGGCTGGAATAGAAAGGACAGGAGGAGCTCGTGAGCTGGAGGAGGCAAGCCTGTGGTGCAGTGTGCAGCAAGCCTGTGGTGCAGTGTGCAGCAGGCCTGTGGTGCAGTGTGCAGTGTAGCTGAGCCCTCCAAAGATGTGAATGGTGCCAGAGCAGTAAAGACCACGGAAACGGGCTCTGAAGAGCCCACTGCTAATGGCCAACAGAGGAAGCATGAGAGGACAACAGACCAGCTACATACAACCTCGGGAGCTAAGACTTCTCTAGGGAGGCAATTTATTTCTTGGGCTTTAACTATAAATTGAAAGGGTTTGATGAGGAAATCTAAAATTATTCATTTCAGAAAAAGTCTCAGTTTAAGAATGTGATCTTAAAAGGGTCAAGAGGTCAACAGTAGGGACTTAAAAGGCAAAAGGAATGGTGTCTTCTCAACAGGGAAAGACAGAAATCAGTAAACTTGCCTTTGGTTACAAAGCTCTTAAATTCCGGTACTGACTAGGGACCCAGGCACTGGAGTTCAGTTGGCACTGGTTTTTAATGCTCTGTCTCCCAGACCCACCTGTACCCCGTCTACACAAGCAAGAAGCACATGGCAGCTGCTCTAGTCAGGGTTCCTCACCTTCGGGACTCATACTCGTTCTGATCTTCCAACTTCCTCACTTTTTTCTTGATTATAGGCAACTTCTTGGTGTCTACAAAGACAGTATTTTCCTAGACAAGAGGCAGAATGGTGCTTTATGATTCAGTGCACTGGAGTCACCTTCAGGAGACTTAACACTTAAATCCCACACAGCTCAGCACAGTGAGTTCCATATGCAACCTAAGTCTAAGATAATTCTTCAGTTCAGAGGCTCAGTTCAACCAACAGGCAGATTCAGCATGGCTGTGTGTTCACTACATGCTCCAGATATACTCTCTTCATCATGTTAAGTGGCCTCTGAAGGTGAGTTGTAAATCCTCTCTACACTCCAATTCCCTAGTTTTCCCTGTCAATCCATACACCTGACTTAATAGAAACACAGTGTATATAAATCCAAATTCCTTCAAGGCAGGACAGTCCTACTCTCTATCCCGGAGGCAAAGCCAGTCAAACTTTATTACTCATTAACCTGAGTGTATAAACACAAGTTAGCATTTTGTGCTGGTTAATTTCATGTCAACTTGACACAGGTTACAGTCACCTGAGGAGGGAAATGTCTACATAAGATCCAGCTGTAGAGCATTTTCTTTATTACTAATTAATGAGAGGAGGGGGGACACACAAGCCCGCTGCAGGTAGAGCCATCCCTGGGCTGATGGTCCTGGGCTCTTTAAGAAAGCAGGCTGAGCAAGCCAGTAAGCAGCACCCCTCGATGGCCTCCAGGTTCAGCCTGTTTGAGTTTCCGCTTTCACTGCTTCCTATGACGAACTGTCATACGGAAGTGTGAGTGAAATAAATATTTTCTTCCCTAAGTTGCTTTTGGTCATGGTGTTTAATCACAGCAATACTTAACCCTAATACACATCTCATCTTATAAATCTTTTGATAACAGATCAAACATTTACCAGGTGACTGCTAAGCACTGCTTCAAATAAATTCTCCACTGTTTAGAGTCATTTTGCTATGTGTATTGTAGGGAAGTGGGTGGGGAAGGAGGGAAAGCTCACCCTGACGAGATACGAGCTGCTCTTGGTTAATGTTCCAGACATAGGGACACTAAACTATATACAGTGAAGCTTAGGCAAATGGCCAACGCCAGTTCTTACCCCGGTTGCATATTTTGCATACATGATGCCATTCCATTCCCCTTCAATTGAGCAGAAGGATTTCTTGTCATTTGGAGAACTAAACAGAAAAGAAACAACTTCTCTTAGTCTCAGGCTGGGAACTATTCTACTCAAGCAGGTGGTCAGTACGACCTGGGCAAGCAACTGTGAGTGTGGTAAAAAGGAGCCGAGCAGATCCAAAAGGTCAAACGCACTTCACAGTCAGACACTGGCTTTCCCATCATTCCTCACTCAGGGCAGTGTTCTCTAGAGGATCTGTGCTATTTGGTAATGTACTGAACACAAATACCATATAAAAGAATCCATCTGTCTTCTATAAATTATGTCAAAGCTCAAAGATATGCTCCAAACATTTTTTGGAACAGGCCTTCAATCCATACACCATACATTTTTTGGAACATGTCTTCCTTTTGACCACCCTGCTAGAACATCACTGTCTTTCGAATAACATCACAATATTAACTGTGCACCAGGCCCATTCTTTCTGAATGTAATAGCAATCTTCTGTTCAGGGCCTGCACTGCTCACTTTTTTTTGTTTGTTTGTTTGGCAGCTGATTCTTTTATTCAGATTAAATCATTCTGGAAAACTGATTAGCCAACCATTCAAGCATTACTCCACTGGAACAGTTTCAGGTCAGAGAAAAAGCCACAGGGCACAACAGGACAGATACCTTTTGCAGGCAGTTTCTGAATCCACAAACTCCTGTTACACACACAGCTACTACCCAGGTCCTGTCCTGGCAGATACCTATCTATGAGATGTTTACTGTTTTTCCCTAGCAAAGGAACAGAAAAATGAGGGGCTTGTGAAGGTCTGCAGATACTATATTGGAGGGCACGAAGCCTGTTTTCAGATGAGCTCACGGTTCAGACAAGAAGGTTGGAGTCCATGGTGCAGTACTCCAGAGCTCTCAGCAGCAGAGGTGGGCGACCACCCTTGAGGGTTCTGGGCCCAGGGTGTAGGTCTCCTTTTGACAAGAGATTTTAGAAAGAAACTGACACCTAAGATGGAGACTCGCTCACGAAGTCAGTTGATGGTTAGATCCTAACAGAAGCTCAAGAGAGGAAAGTACTTCAGAAAGTAGAACACTGAGGCAGAAAAACAAAATACCTACAAAATCTCTGCAGTAATTCTGTGCTTCTTGCCGCCATAGAACGGCTTGGTGTGGAAGACGATATTTGCACTGTAGCCAGTTTTGGAGCAGTTAATACTGCATTCTCCTCCTAATTCCACCCAGGGCACTGTCAAGATAGACCTGCAAGATCAAGGTTCTCAGGTAAGACTGGCAGCTAGGAAAGGAAGGAAGGGCGTGGCTTAAGAACACCAAGGTTCCGCTGATGCAGTCTACTTGCCTTCCATAGCCATTGGGGAACGTGAGGATGTAGTGCTCACCATACTCCAGACACGAGACACAGCCTGTGGAGGGAAGGACAGCCTGTTAGGGCAGTGGCCGGCTACCCGTTGATGGGTGTGGAGCTCCAGTCACTTTAGGGGATGCAGTATATACCCACCTACTCCGCCTCCAAATGCATATGTTCACATGTAATTGTGACACCAGCCTCATTTTCAGGGAACATTTTTCCTTGAGTGTCTAGTACATGCTAGAATCCACACTTACCCTGACCTATGTTGTGTACCCCAATTGACATCCCAAGGAATTTTGATTTAGTCCAGATATGAGCATTGAATTGTATCTTCTTGTTAAAACACTCAGCATAAAAGGCTGAAACTGAAAAGAAAGTGTCTTCTTAGTCACTGTTCCAAACTCACTGCTCCACAGAAAATCCTCACAGAAAAGCGCCTCAAATCATGTTAGGTGAGTATGCTTTTACCCTCTTCCCAAAGTCAGTACCGAGAGCGATGGGCAGGAGGCCATGGCACTGCAGCAGGTTTAAAATATAAAGGGCCACCCATACCGTTCCCAAGGGGCTCAAGAGCCCCTCCCCTCAACCCCCCCCCCATATCTCTACTCTTCCTTGTTTCTTGAGACAAGGTCTACATATAGCCCTGGTTGTCTTGGCACTCCCTATGTAAATGGTACTGGTCTCAAACTCCCCCTGCCTTTGCCTCCCCAGTGCTGAGACTAAAGGTGCACACCACTACTGCCTGGCTCAGTATTTCCACTCTTAATTACACTGAACAAAAATGTTGAGGATATGTATCTCCCCACCATGTCTGCAATACACTGTGCAAAGACTGCAAACCAATGGTCTCCAAGTTGCCATGGGTAAGGTGGCTAAGTGTTAGTGCCCAACCCATTCACTCTATGCCGTCAGTGATGCTGAGTCCCTGTGATTAGTTTCCAGTTCAGGTAACAGAAGCACAGCACTCAAGTGACAAGTCACTTCCCCTGGCTGCCACACACTGACTGACAGTTTGAGACTGAGGGTTGCAGAAAACCTGTAACTTACTGGGCGGATGATGGGAAACTTGCTCAGCCACAAATGTTACACTGTTCTTAGACACCCAGGGAACCGGCCCTTCTGAAACGAGCTCCTGGAAGCAATTGCAACATCAATTTAAAAACTGTTTGACTAAGCAGGACGATGCAGAATCTAGTAAGCAGCATCCCTGTTCTCTCCTGGACACACACATTTCCATTACAGCACTTAACTGCTGCCAGTTAGGGATTTGTAGTTTCCCTGACTACACTAGAGTTCTTGAAGGCTTCATGTACCTAATGTGAGAGAGGCTATAAAGCCAGGCCTGGCACAGCTATCTTTGTATGCCCCAAACATCGTGCTTCTGTTTTCAGTAAGGACTGCATATTAATATGTTTCTTGGAAATAAGATACAGGGAGTCGCATTTTCCGCAAGATTATTATGGGTCAGGCACTATGGACTGGAGACTTCTCCATTTTTGTGCCTAGAGGCTACATGGTCTATCTAGATCCTTTGTTGTTGGTCTCTATCTGCAAAACAACTCTTAAATAGAGCCCCAGACCAAGGAGATGTTCAACAGGTAAAGACACTTGCCACTGGAACCTGATCCATCCCTTATACTCATGTAAAAGTGGAGAGGACCCACCAAGTTGTCTGCTGCCCCCCACATCTGCCACACACCAATAAATAAATAAACATGAATATCAGAGCTCTAGTCAGTCTTTCCTAGCTGCCTGTCCTCTTATACAACCCCGTCCTGAGCATCCAAGTACACCAAACTCCATCAGACTCCTCTAGCAAGTGCCATCCTCAAGTATCACTCGGAAAGAAAGCTCCATTCACACGCCCCAGAGTCTCAGTTCATCCTTCCTTTGCTGCTGCTGCTGCTGCTGCTGCTGCTGCTGCTGCTGCTGCTGCTGCTGCTGCTGCTGCTGCATGGGTACACGGACACATCTCTGTCTCCTTCCTGAGCCTCACCGCTTCACCCGTCTACTCCACCTCCCAAACTCAGCTGGCAACAGCAGCTTCTTTCTAGAATAAAACCTCTAAGCATTCTGGATCCAAATTTAGTTTTTATAAAAATCATTACAATGATCTCTTCTCAAAGCAAAACTGAGACCCCAATAAGCCACAAATGTACCATTATGTTGAACAAGGCTGTTACAGTCTGACTTATTGCCCATCCCAAGTCAAACAGCTTCTCTTTCACCTTCCCACCGCTTACAGAAAACGCTCACCAACAATATTCTCTACACAGTGAACGTCTGAGAGATTACTGCCTTCATCTTTATTGGACCTTGATAAACTGTTAACGCTGGGCCACCCAGAGGGCTCAACTGGTTAAGTTGTCTGCTGCCAAGTCTGAGGACCCGAGGCAGCTCCCATGACCAGCACAGAAGTGCCTCCTAAGTGCGGTCCTCTGACCACACGTTTGGGGCACATACTCATCCACAGCCACAGAGATAAACACACACACAACACACATGGGGGGGGGTACTCACTGCATTCTCTTCAGTATCATTCGGCAACGTCCAGTGGCACTGAAAGATCTCACCCAAAATAGGATTGTACGGCTTTTTGGCCACTGATCCTCTCCTTCCTGCATGGAAGGCCGAGAGGTACCATTTCACAACCTGAACCATCCGATCCCTGGGGTCCTTCTGATCACTAATGCTGGAAGAGACAAGGACAAACGTGACGGTGCACTTTTTGGCAGGATGCACACTGAGCCACACAGACCATATTGTGGATACCAATTAGATACCAATTCAAGTTGACACCAGGCACAATATATATAACTAACGCGCTCACCTCACTGTTTGGTTAGAAGACTCTAGCAGGTGTTTATATCCATTTAGCTAACTGTCACCCAATCAGAACACAGTATTGCCCTCATCCCCAGCACCCTCTGCACACTACACGCCCTCCTGAGGCAAACGCTGTAGCTAGTTTCTGGGCCACATCTTTGTTTGTTTGTTCCAGAACTTCATGTAAGTCATGTGCTGCTTCACTCAGAGAGACTTTCTACATCCCAAACTGCCAACCAATGATCTAATCACTGCTTGGTTTCCAGAGAGGTTTAGTCTGTGGCCACACTGGCTTTCAGTTGGATTCTGTCTGGTTATTCTGAGTATGAGATCATAGGTGGTTTTTGCTACCACACCTGGCTAGTTTAATTCTTTTATGGCCAAAAACCATTATAATAATTATTTTTAATTTGTTCAGATATTCTCTGGGCTGGTTTTCTTTTTACATTTTATTATTTTATATTTTATTAACTGGTGGTTTGCTTGCATGTATGTGCACCACATGCATGCCCGGTGCCAGTGGAGGCCAAAAGTGGGTGTTGGATCCACGGGAACCAGAGCTAAGGATGACTAAGCTACAGATGTCTGGGTACCAAACCTGGAAGAGCAGCCAGTGTTCTCAACCACAGAGATCTCTCCAGCCCTTACTGATTTCTTAGGATAGCTCTCCAGTCAACTCTGGAAGGACCGACGACTTTCTTCTCCTTTGGTTATTCTTGTTTAGTTTGGTAAGGGATGGGTGCTAACCATCATGTGAGGGTTTCACACAGGCTAGGGGATCACCTGACTACTGAGCTACACTCCAGGCCTGCTGCATGTATCTTGAGGCTGTATGTGTGAGTATATATGCACACATATATACAAAATGAAAGAATGAATTTATCAAGAAAAATATGTATAATATATATGTATTTCTTCTTGATAAATTCATTCTTTTATCATTATAAATTGTCGCTGGTTATATTTCTTATTTGTTTGTTCTGAGACAGGGTCTCATTCTTTAGCCCAGGTTGGCTTGGTGCTTACTGTGTATGCTGGTTGGTCTCTAACTCACAGCAGTGCTCTTGCCTCTGCCTCTCAAATGCTGGGGCTACAGGACATTTATCTTCTCTGTTCCTTTGACACTAAAGTAGTTACAGCAACTGTGCTGTGCTCAGTGCTTTACACGGTATGGTGGCTTGGGTAAGAATGCCCCAACGGGCCCATCTGCTTGGAAGCCCAGTCCCTCGTCGACAGCTGTTGGGAAGAATTAGGACGCATCCTTGCTGGAGGAGGTGTGTCACAGGGGTGGGCTTGGAGCTTTCAAAAGCCCACAGTAGGCCCAGTCTCTACCTGTGTCTGTCTCTCTGTCTCTGTCTCTCTCTCTGCCCACAGATTAGGATGTAAAGCTCTTAGCTACTCCTCCATCAACGATGGCTGCCTGCCATGATGATAATAATGGAATAACCCTCTGAAACTGCAGGCAAGCATCCACTTCATGAGTTGCCTTGGCCATGGTGTCTCTTCACCACAACAGAACAGAGACTAAGACATACGGTAACACCCCCCCCCCTTTGAGGTGTTTTTGTGTGTGGTGTATACAGACAAGTATGCAGACATATGAACCTAGGAAGGAGTAGTCTTACAGGCCAGAGGAGGATGTCGGGTGTCCTTCTCTACTACTCTCTGCCTAATCCTTGAGATAAAGTCCTAAGCAGAACTGGATATAGGCTAGCAGCCAGCAAGCCCTGAGGACAACTCCCTTCTCCGTCCCCACTGCACCAGGGCTAAGGTACAGGTGAGTGTGCCCTGTTCTTGAACCAGGGCCTTATGGGTACGCAAGTACTCTTCCTCACTAATCAGTGTCCTCAGCCCTTGGAGTGTGGAAGTGTTATTATAATTTTTATTGTTTGCAATACTAGAGACCAAGAAAGCCAGGAAGGGTCCTATACTTGTTGGGTACACACGCTACCACTGAGCAACATCTTCAATCCTAGTCTTTTAGTTTTAAGCAAGCAGAATTCAAATGGCACAGTGATACGTGTTGCTTTTTAGTTTTTTTAATCTAGTTCAACAACTGCTGTCTTCTCTGACAGAGGATGTGTCCTACCTACATTTGGAGGTCACTAACACCAACCAGTCAACTGGGATTGTCTTCTACCTGTCTCCTTTGTCCTTGACTCATTATTTACTCTTTCTTCCTTTTCTGGAGTTAATCATGCATTTCTAGTATTCCATTTTATCTGATTTATTCATGTTTTAGTTGTACTCTTAAATTCTAAAGTGGTTCCTCTGAGGCAAACAAACTTTAATTCCCATAAATAAAAGCTACTGTCATGATCACCTGATACACTGACAGCAATACCAATGTATCCCATCTGTCAGTTATGTCTTAGATTTATCACTACCATAGATTTTTAACATCTCTGCACTTTAGGAACTGGTTCCACAGCTCTCTTACAGGCCACTCTGGCTCCTCCCCTTCTGTGGTTAGCTAGTTTGTCCCTCTACACGAAACCTCAGTGATGTGCACGTGGCTTTGGGAAGCTTTAGTTCTCCCAAAGGATGTAGTCAGAAAGCATGGACTTCCATATTTCCTGCCAACAGCGTTTGCCTGCTGCTAGTGAAGAGTGACGAGCCCTGCCAACCTCTCTCTGGTGTGGTTTCTTTGCCTGTGCACGCAGCTCAGACCACAGGCTTTACGTTACAGCTCATGATTCAGTCTGCAACTGGACTTTCAAACTTTTCCTTTCTTCAGGTTGGACTGTTCCTTTCTACCTGCCAAGTGATAGGTGCGTTAGGAAGGTTTGGTGAGCAAGAATAAGGGGATTTCAGGTGAGTTCACAGCCTTGCCCTTTGAAATGCTAGTTGCCTGCCTATATTTATAGACAGACTTTAAACGAGTTCCGTAGATGACAGACTTGATGTCCTACTAATCCCTCTGCCACATAACCTAAGCAGCGTGTCCTCAGAAGATTCAACTATCCAAACCCTTGAGAGGACACGGAGGGTCCAGCTGTGCTACCTGCACAAAAAGCTACGGAGCAGCACCATCTTTAAAGATTAAACCCACTATGCGCAGTCAGTTACCTCACGAACAGGTCGGGATGTGCGAAAAAGTCTGCATACATTTCTAACAGAGATCTTCTCTCGAGAATAAATGTTGGAAGAACTACCTGTAAAACAGATGTTTGACTCCTGAGACCCAGATTCCACACTTCTGGAAGCCCTCATCCGTCCCATTCACACCCACCACAGGCCCCAGCTACAGAACCAGATCAGAATGCCACTGCCTGCCAAGCAGGTGCGGAACTTAGAGGGGCTCTGAAACGCTTCCATGTTCCTCTGTGCAAACCTCTGCTGTCCCTATGACACTAGCACTTATATCTTAGATGAAATATGACAAATTGAACACAAAACATAAGTACTCTGGGGTCCAGTTTAGGGAATTTGCTCTGTTTGGGGAACCAGGAAGAAGGCAGCTAAGAACCAATTTATCAAGTTGCTTCTTAGAGGACAGTAAGGCTGTAGTAGAGATGACACGGAAAATAAGACATGAAGGAGTTGGAGGGAAACAACAGACCCCTCCCCTAGAAGGAAACACAAAGCCAGAGTGTGACAAGTACTAGCCTAGATTAGTATGGATCCTATCAGACTCCAAAGTTTTCATATTAAATAGATACATTCATGCTGGAGGGCATGAATCTAAAGGTGGTGAGGTTGGCGAGGATTTCTCACTGCAAATCAATCTCAGTTCTTTTTTTTTTTTTTTTTCTTTTTTCTTTTTTTCGGGGCTGGGGACCGAACCCAGGACCTTGCGCTTCCTAGGCAAGCGCTCTACCACTGAGCCAAATCCCCAACCCCTCAATCTCAGTTCTTAATCCATATAGCCCACCCACTGTCACCTCTGGGAACCACCTTTCACTCACCCACAGACATGCTCAATTGCTCACCTCACACTGCACACTACACAGGAGACAAGCGAAGCCCACGCAGATCCCTGGTCATTTGTGACCACTCACCCACCCACTCAGCCCACGCGTGCGGCAGAGGGAGCGCAGCGCTGGTTCTCCTTACCTTTGTGAGGTCCATGCCGAGCCTGACCTGTGATAAGAGGTGCATGATAACGCTCTTGTGCTCCTCCACTGACCCCGCCTCCCCATCTTCATCTCTGTCGTCATGGGAGTCAAAAAGATCTGCAACGGAGACGCTCATCTTAGACAGGCTCAGGATTGGCTGGGGGTGCCCTGTCAGTGGTGCATACACTTCTACGGAAACAGAGTTCTCAGAGGGTCCTCACCAGCATCACTTGTGCCATTGGACATGGAGGAATTCAGTGACTCTGTGGTGTCTGGGCGTTTTAAGCTATTTCCAGAGCTGCTGTGTGTCAGGACTGAGGCAGATCCAGAAGAACTGAATTAAAAAAAAGAACAACAACGATAAACAGTGAAACAGGTCAGCTTTTGTAGCAAAAGAGAGCAACATGGAAGGCAGGTGTCGATGCAGTTACTGGAAATCAGTCAGTCCACCGAGAGACGGCAGAAACACCCAACTCCTACAAGCAGCTGCCCACATGCACCCCACCCCGAACCTGCACTGAGTACAGAGTGAGCTCAGCCGGCTGAGGGCGGTGGTGGAGGCCGGCCGGTCTCTGCCTCTGCACCCGAATCTGAAACCCGAGTTTACTTCCTCATTTCTCTGTGCACATGGAGACTGGCCAGTGACTGGCAACTTCTTCAAAATGGCAACAGTCCAAGCTGGGGGCCTCGGATCACACCTATGACCTCCAGCAGGAGAACTGCTTTAAGTTTGAGGCCAGCCTAAGTTACAAGAGTGTGACTCTGCAAAAATCAAATTAGCAATGTATTCCACTGTACGTCTTGGGTTCCTGTCTTTATTTTCTGAGATCCTGAGCAAAGTCCACAGAGGATTAATACTTTTTCTCAATATTTAAAAAGTAAAATTGAAATAACAACATTTTAAAGTATAATACTTTTACAAACACATTTATGGCAATTTACAGGCATAAAACTGTCTTTAAGAGCAGGTTATGGTAAAAAGATGACTTTATAAACAGGTTTAAGAAGGTCTAAAATGAGCCTCCTCTAAAAATCATCACTATCTACCAGAAGAGTCCACATGTAAATCCAATAAGCAAAGGGCATGCTGGCACAGGCCTTTAGTCCCTAAACTTGGGAGGCAGAGGCAGGCATTCTCTGTGAGTTTCAGGCCATTGAGTGTACACTGAGAATGAATCCCTGGCCAGCTAGGGCTATAGAATAAGACCTTGTCTCAAAAATTTCTCATAATAGAGATGGAATACCAAGTTGTTTTACAAATCTGTGAACAATGTACATTATCGCCTCTGGTGAAATATGTTACTCTGTTGTCGTTTTGTGATCTTTAAGAGCCTTGGCTACATCACAGCAGAAATGATCAGCAGGTGCTCAGCACTCCTGGCCTCCTACCAAGGCCATCCACCAAAGCCTCCCCCAATGGCCGGCTCTACTCAGCAGACGGTCCCAACCACTGCTTCTATAGATCACCCAGAGCACACAGTCCGGGCTTCACCCCATTGTTAAACACCTAAGTATGAGAGACAAGTGAACAATGACATGTACAGGACACTTTTACCACCTAAAAATCTTCTGGCCTCTGATGAAATTAATATATTAAAAATTAAGATTAGAGTATGCATGTATCCTACATTAAATATAGTTGCCTAGGTAACCTTATTTCGATCTATTTTGCAAAAATCCTTAGGTAATTGGTTTCCTGCTTTTTTGCTTATTTAGTGTTAATATACATCATAAGGGAATATCAAGCATATCTGACTCGTTTTAAGATAGAATGAATTAAAGACCCAGGTAAGAAATTAAATTATTTTTACATAAAAGAACTGTATGAGAATTCTTGTCACAATATTTGGTTTTGGCATAACATCAAAATAGAATCAATCTTTTAAGCCAACTCAACTTTATACCAAATTTATATCAGATTTATACTAAATTAATCTTTAAACCCCAACTGCTATAAAACATGAGTTTTATTTTGATAAAATTCCAAAGGCTTGTGGTGCCTTTTCTCTTTACTAATGGTTGCAGAAGACTAGCTATGACACGTTGGCACTTAGTGTCAAGGTGGAAACAGAAGCACGGGATCAATTCCAGATCTTCCACAGCTCACCTCATTCAGAGCAAAGAACGGGGTCACAAACATTTGCTTCCATCCAAGCTCATAAGGAAACTAGTACAATGATGGAGCACTCACATGAAGCACGATCATTCTGAGAACACAGATGCAGAGAGCAGTGAAGGCCTGATGGCCCATGGCTGCAACGCAGAGGGGTTTTCTGAATCAGGCACCTCTAGCACGCCCAGAACCACTCTCTTCTGATGTACAGACATGGAACCACACTGGCCAATTATATGGTCTATGTGTTCCCAAGGAGTGGGTAACAATAAGGAAAGGGTGCAGGCTCTGGAACACCCTTCCATTCAAGATATAGAGAAATACACAAGGAGAAGAACTTGACCTGAGTTAGAAAACTTCAGGCAGCAGCCAGTGACAGGTGTCACAACTCAAAGCCCAGATGACAGGCAACGGGGAACATGAATACCCTATTCAATCGGGGCCAGGCTTTGAGACAATGTGCAATGCTAGCCTGCATACCAGTTTGAGAGTATTTAAAGCCACATCACAAACAAACAAAGCGAAGAACCTAGGTTGGCCCAAAGTACCCATACTCTTCATGAGTTTCAGACCCAAGCTGAGGATATCCAAGGAGACCATAACACAGAGAGAGGGAGGAGAGGAGCTCAGGATGTCAGACTGACACAGGGCTTACATTTGTGTCATTTCAAATGGGAGATTCGTGCACTGTGTATTAGGGGGCAGGAAATAGAGAATAGAGAGGGAACCAAAAAGAGGAAAGAGGGCAGGGCCTAAACTGTACGGATGGTTCTGTAGACACGCCTGTGACCGAGTTAATCACGAATATGTCAAGAATAAACTTAAACTAGACCAGAAACCTTGGGTGACATTGTGAAGAGTTTATCATGGATGACTAACGTTCCCTTTAGAGGACTTTGGCAAAAAGATGGGTAAATCTATTGATTGACAAAAGACATTTAATCCTCTTACACTTAGAGTGATAGCTAAAGTTGGGCTGGTGGGGTGGCTTAGTGTCTGCAAACCTGATGATTTGAGTTCAATCCTAGGACATGCACAGTGAAAACAGAAAATTGACTCCTGAAAGTTGTTCTCTGATTCCCACAGCTAACTGTGGTACAGCCCCCCAGACACAAAATGTAGTAAGAATTTTAAAAGAAAATAGCTAGTCTTTAAGAGAATCTTTAAATTCTGTTTAAATATAAAACAGCTGAACCTTTAAAGAAGAAAATCAAGTTTTTACTTTGGAATTCTTTTCTAAATGGTTGTTGCTAAACCTGTCATGCAAGCACTAATTAAGGCGCACCACTTTTTTGTTTGATTTTGTTGAGTGATCTCTTTCTCCATCCCTAGGCAAAGATGAGTATGTTAGATTTTTAAAAATTTATAATTTTTTGGGAAAGTAATGACTTCTCAATAGTTTATGACACAACATGCAACACTAAGCACTATTACTTTGTCCATTTGTGGTGTCCCCAGCCCTTGGGCCTTGCCACATAGCCTGTACACTGTACTAGTTTAGCTAGTGCCCAAAACCCTTGTCCCACCCCCACTATCCTCACACTCCCAGACGTAGCTCTGGAGAGCACAGCGTGTACAGCAGCCCAAGCAGGTCTAATCATTTGTCCCATTCACATGAATTCTTACCAACACTGAACTGGTACCATCATCCTCCATCCAAAATCAACACTGAGTGTCTGAAAACTGACCAACTAGTTCCCCATACATTGTATGAAATTACCCAACCAAACTGAACCAAACTTCCACTCAATAGGGGCAGCCTGGAATCTCACACCAGATACATAGCTGAGGAAAGAAGTCCACATGTCCAGGTTTCAACACAAAACATAAACAATACAAAAGGCCAAATGGTATATATCCCCTAGATCTACCAGTCCTACAGAAGAAATGCTCTCCAATGAGAATTACCTAGGCGAACCCTAAGGCACAGAACTTAAAAGAATAATCATGGGCTTCATCAAAGAATTCAAGGAGTTTAATGAAGATACAAATAGCTCAATGAACTTCAGGAGAATAGCAACAAAGTGATGCCTAAGGAAACACAAACATTGGGAGAAGGAAATAAGACTCGATGTACTGAAGAGAGAGCCCAGGTAAAAATAAAGATGGAGTCGAAAACCCCAACGACCCGATGAGAAAACTCAGGGGAAAGCCATACAATAGAATGGAGCAAGGGTGAGACAGACTGGCAGGAACTGGAGATGAACTAGAGCAATCAGGGCACGCGGACAAAGAATATGAAAAGTTGAACATAAGAGCATGTAGGGACTGTGAGATGAGATTCGTCTAGAGAGACAGCTCACAGGTCAAGCCTGGAGTAGCCAAGAGCTGTCTGACTGGACTTACCACCCACTCAATTGTGAATTCACTTCTGATGCTGTATACCTAGACAACTCCCTGGCCAGCAGGGCCAGGGAGCCGAGGAGAGCCTACCCCTGCTGCTTTCCCAAACCACCATACTGTCTGACTGCATTCTAAACGCATATCCTTATAAATAAAGGGAAGGGCAGCTCCCACTCACATCACAAAGTGTCACTTTGTAGTAGACAGACAGCCGTACAGAAGCAAGAGACCTTGGGGTTCCCCCCTTGGGGCTGGGGCAGAAAGATTTTTAAGAGTCAGAGAACCAGGATGTGTGTTGCAAAATTGTCTTATCTCAATAGCATGGCTACCTAATAAGCCTTAACAGTGATGATAACACCAGTTGACATGCCAATGTGGATGGAGGAAATCCAACGGGGACTCCTCTAGATGAAGAGACATAAGTAATTAATAATTACCAAGAGAAGGAGTTCAACTCTTCTCCAAGGAGACCCCCCCAGTGCTTATCCAACACCATGACCAGCCTTACGTACAGAGCAACAAATGAACTCAGTAGGCTGTACTTACATATTTACTCATATATATATAATTATATATGTGTGAAACTATTAAAAAAAAGGTCATGAATTTGAGAAAGGGAAAATGTAAAAACAGTAAACATGAAAAGAATTAAAGGAGGAGAGGGATTAGCAGAGACAGAGCAAAAGAAAGAGAAGAGCCCACCATGTAAAGCCAACTCCTTCCGTTCATCTGGCTCCTGCCCCTCCTCCTGACTCTCTCTCCGGTGCTCATTTATACCACATGTAAGTTACTTTTCCTCAACCTCAAAAGCTGAATTTCCTGCACTGACACGAATCAGGAGCCAACAGTGGGTCTCCTGTGAGTCAGTACAGCAGATGAATGCTAGTTCTTATTTCGTGTGCATTCTTAAAAACAACAAACTACGTCTCACACACAATCCTCCCCTTTCCTTTCCTTTCCTTTCCTTTCCTTTCCTTTCCTCGCCTCTCCTCTCCTTTCCTTTCCTTCCTTTCCTTCCTTTCTTTCCCTCCTCCTCCTTTCTCTTGCCTCCTCCTCCTCCTTTTCTTTTTGGTTTTCCAGGACAGGACTTCTCTGTGTAGCCGTGGCTGTCTGAGAACTCTGTAGGCCAGGCTGAACTCAGAGGTCCGCCTGCCTCTGTCACCTGAGTGCGGGGATTAGAGACGTGTGCCAGCCACCACTACTTGGCACTACATACAGTGCTTACTCAAAGAAAGAAAGAACTTTCAGTCCCTAAGGCTTGGCTGACAGACAGCTTACAGTTCACATATAATCTGTCCCAGGTTTATTTTACCACACAAAACAAAACCTAAGTTCCAACAATTGCACCAACTTCCAAGAGCAGGAAACATGTCCAGCAAGAACAAAGCTGAGCATCTCTGAGAAGCACGGGTGAAGTGAATGCCTCATCTGAGCGCAGGTCTGACTTACATTGTTCTCATGTGAATATTCACAGTGACTCATCCATACTGAACTTATTATTATCCCCATTTTACCAATGGGGAAACTGAGAATTGCACAGGAAAAGAAAGTTGGCCAAGGTCATCCAACAAAACTGATTCAGAATTCAATGTATCTGAGGTTCTAGAATTCAGACACCTGAGCCATAGCAACCTGCCTGTGCGGAGGCCAATAAGCCTTTTACCCATCAGCTAACGTGTAAGTGTGGCTGAAAGCCTTCTCTGTACAAGGCTACATACCTAGCTTTCATTCAGTGCAGTAAAACACTTCAGACGTTTTCCAGTGAGGAAAACCTATCAGCGGGATCTGTCAAACCTTCTTGCTCAGTATCTCCCATCCAGCACTTCCCTCCATCCCCAGGGACCACCCCGGGGAAGGTCACCTGAGCTGCTTAGCTGAATACCATATGTTGTCTCCTCTTTCTACCTATGGGTTAACCTTTCCTTGATACTACACGATCTTGGGCATCTAAAATGCAGACATGGCCAGCATTCCTGGGAAGATGTTCACAATTCCTAAAAGCTTAACAAATGAAACAGCATGTCTTGCACGCCAGTCACATTGCATACATAAATAAAGCCCTCTGCCCTCCATGCCTTGGGGTGGGGATAGGAGCGCAAAAGATTTTTTGTAACAACTGAAGTCTAACTAAAATTGACAGCTATCAATAACTGAACATAGTAGTATAGTAGTAGGAATTTTCTACAATAGAAAAATGCCTAGCAATGCAAAGGAAATGAGCCTGTGACGCATCAATTCAAGGTTAGCATGAGGGAGCCTCACAGTGCAGTGCTGTGTAAAAGGAAGCAGTGTTTGCTGTGTGACCAAGAAACACAACATTCTTGTCCTTTTCGTTGTTACTGCTTCCTGCCGCACCCCAGGGCTGGGTTTAATGCATGCCAGGCAAGCACTTACCCACTGAGCTACACCTCGGTCCTGTTACTTTCTTAAAGAAGAAAAAAAAATTATCTAGTGACAGAAAAGAGGCGAGTGGTTGCTTGTGGATGAGAAGACATGTGCTGGGAGAAAGGACAAAGGGACACAAGAGAACTCTGAAATGGCTGTGCTCCTGAGGCTGTGTTGATGGTTTGAAGTAAACAAATGTGCATGCAACTGTATCGACTGTGCCTTTGCAAAAAAACAAGAAACCCAAGAGAAACATGATGAGCAGACCAATGCCATGCACAAAGCAGGGTTTCTCATTACTGCTTCTTAAAATGAAGGGGAACATCTGGAACAGACTTTTACTTGTAATTCCCAGCCTTCTCCATCCTGACTCTGACACTGGAAAACTCTCTCTCTATTGGTGGTTTTTGTTTGTTTGCTTTTTGTCTTTGCTTGTATTGTATTAGTCCTTATTCATAACAATTCATATGGGCAGTGGGTATAACTAAGTAGTTAAGTAAATGCTTCTCACCCACAAGGCCAAGAGCTCAATTTCCAACACTAGACAGCAACAATGAACCCCAAACAAAACAGAACTGAAGTGTGAACAGTAAAAAGTGTGCTCACTTCTGCTTATATAACTGTTTTAATCCAGCATCCATCCCCCACTAGGTACTTAGTAGTTTATGTTTTCTCCCAGTGTTTAAGTATAAACAAGAAAAATGTGTTTTCCCCTATCTCCACAAAAGGTAGTTAGTAAACTAAATGCAGCTCCTGCCTGACTTCCCACGTAGGTGCACTGTGGAGTCTGTAGGCCTGCAACACTGTGGAGGTCTCACCATTCATTAGCTGTTACTTTTGTTTGTTTGAGACAGGGTTTCATTACATCGTCCTAGCTACCCTGGAACTTGCTGCACAGAGCAGCCTGCCTCGAATTCGGACAGATTGGCCTGCGTCTGCCTCCTGGGTGCTGAGGTTAAAGGTATGCAGAGCGGCCACACTCCAGGCTCCTTTGAAAAGGTGCAGAGAATCCGACCGAGTAGGCATGGTTGTTGCTGTTCATAGTCATATTACTGTCGTTCTTCAGATCCCTCATGCTCACATCCCCTCCAGAACACAGCAGGTCACCAGGGATGCCTGTTCTTTCAGTGCTTCACAGTATTGCTAATGCAGTAACTCAGACGTGGGCCGGTTCGTCCGCGTCATGTCATGATCTGACTTGCAGAGCCTGTCCATGGATGCTTCCAATTCCATCATACAAACTGAAGACACTCTGGGCAATGGTGAGCACAGGGCTAACAGGTAAGGAAGCAGTGCTGCCAACTGTTCCCAGGATTGCGTGTCAGTTTGCTACAAACAGGCTCTCCCTCTGAGGAGAAGCCACTCCACCTCCACATCTTTTTTAACAGGGTTCAGTTTGTCCTTTCCTCTTCTTGTCCCCAATTCTGTTCTCTAACTTAACCTCATCACACCTTAGAATAACATTCTCTCTCTTCTCTTGGAACCCTCCCCTAGCTCAACATCTGCATGTGTCCCACGGTTTCCTGTACATGACCACAATGTATGCCATGGTGCGAACATTTAAGTGGAAGCTTATGTATTCTACATGTATCCATGATCCTCCTGAGCAGAAGAGGGCATTGGATTCCCTGGAACTGAAGTTACAGGCAGATGTAAGCTGCCATGTGGGTGCTAGGAATTGAACCTGGATCCTCTGGAGTCAGTGCTCTTAACCCCCGAGCTCTCTTTCCAACTCTGTTCCTAAATTCTAATGCTGAAACTTGAGTTGCCAATGTGGCAGTACTAAGAGGTATAGCCTTTGAGTGACAATCAAGTCAGGAGATAACAACTCTGCTATACAGAATTAGAGGCTCTAGAGATCTGCTTTGTTTTCCACCACAAGAGAACATTACCAGATGGTGTCACCTGTGAAACAGAAAGCAGGTCTCCTACCACAAGCAAATAAATCTGTCAGCACCCAGATTTTGGGCTGCACTATGAGAAATAAAATCCTATTATTTATAAGCTTCCAGTCTATAATCAATCAAAAAGGCTAAGACACCATACCATGCATCATGTGTGTGTGTGTGTGTGTGTGTGTGTGTGTGTAGTTTATTTCCCCCAACAAACTGAGTTATTTTCTATCATTCCTCCACCCAATAAAATTCCAGCTTCAGTTGTCAAATACCCTCATTCCTATCCAAACATATACAACGTGACTCTTTCCAGATAGCAGTGCCACTAGAGGAATATACAGGGCTAATCTAACATTACCATAGCAGATGCTATTCATTCAGTTTATAGTATTAACTCGGGAGTACAAGTCAAAAATGTCACAGAACTGATTTTGCTCAATGAGCCTTTAGGAGGCAAGTGTGTCACTGACAGCAGTCTGCAGACCACATCTTTTAAAATCTGAATGCATACATCATCCACATACTTACTCTATCAAGCGCTTTGGGGATGAGCCACTTTGATGGAATTCATCAGCATCATAGAACTCATCTTCACTGCTAGAGTAAGAGAACTCTGGGACTGTATTTGGAGACAAGTTGACATGGCTGGGAGGAGTTAGACTGCTGCTAGGTGGTGAATTCCCACTGCCTAGGAGTCAAAAGTTTTCAATTAGGGAAAACAGTGTAATTAGGGAGATGGGCCCACAACAGACCTTTCTAAAGTCAAGACTGAGTTTGGTCAACTGATAAAATTCTCACCCTATTTTTTAACCAACAGTTAAATCAGACAATGAGAATAAGAAGGCCAATTGTGCTACAGAATGGGACACGGCCTTTTTAATCTCTATTCATTTTACGGCAGTGAACAGATTCCAGGGATTCAGACATACGAAAAAAATGTCCTCCCACTGAGTGATCTCCGCTGAGCAATAGCACTCACAGCCGGGACACAGCCTTTTAAGCAAATGGGAATAAACTCTGTATCTCCACTCTGTAATTTAAGATGAACTTGTGTTCCGTAGTGAAAGGGAGGCAGTTGTTCTGCTTGCACACGTGCTGCTGTTTGGCATCCTACAACTGACACCAGCCCCAGTGGGAGCCATGGCTCTTTATACCACACACTTAGATACCAACAGCAGTGGAGATGCAAGACTGCACGACTGTGAGATACTGCCTGGACAGCATGCACAGTCAGTCTTCAAGCCACTGGTCATAGAAAACGGAAAATGTTTCCACAAGGTCCTGGGTACACAGCACCCAAGTCCTTCCTAAAGTCAGGTGCATATGGGTCAGAGCAGAGATAAAACAGAGCTACTAAAGGAAGCATGCAGGAAAGGAAGACCACAAGAGCATCTTCTAACAACGGAATCTAACTAAAGAAGGCAGAACTAATGGACAGCCAGAGGAAAGACTACCATCTGGTCTCTGCACATCTGCTATGCTGTCCAGTAATGAGTGAGAACAAACAAACGTCAGGGAAGGGAGACTCGCTTACTTAAGACTGTCTGATGGCTGTCATGTGGATCTATCACAGATGCCCGGTGGACACTGAGGTTCAGTTACTGCTATTGCTACCAATCAAAAGGCAAGGAACCCAGGCATGATGGTGCATGCCTTTGCTCCTAGCACTTGGAAGGCAGAGGTGGACATCTCTGTGAAGTCAAGGCCAGTCTACACAGCTAGTTATGGGCCACCCACAACTACAGAGAGAAACCCAATCAAAAACAACAGCTAATAAGAAAAACAAAGACAGCGGTAACAGAAGCAATGAAGATCTACCTCTAGACCTTTAGCCTGTTCTTGCATCTTGGTTAAGTCAATAAAATAAACCAACCAGCTCTCCTATGTACCAGGTTCACAGATCCCTTTTAGGCAAAATGGCTTGTTCCCTAAAGTAAAGCTTACTGTAAAAATTCCAAAGGCAACTTGCTTTGCCAAATAACTAAATTCTCTCTGTTCCTCAAAAGCAAAAAAAAGAAAGGACCTAAGAAACTGGTGGAACAGGAAAAACAGACCATGAATCACAACAATTAACAGGCAAATTGTGTTTGTGACCACACAGTGGAAAACAGAAGAAAATGGGTGCGAATGTAAACTACAAGCCCAACGACTAAGACTTCATGTGACTTATTGTTAAGGAATGTTTCTATGCTAGAGAAGGAAAAAAGGGTGGAGAACATAGGGAAGTTAGAATGAAAACAAGACAGAAATCATTAACGTAGTTTTTTAATGTCCTTAAACCTATCTCTAAAATGTTAAGATACTTTATAGTACCTTCATCAGAAATGATTCTCAGAAGATAACCCTCACCCTCTGAAAATAATTTATATTAAAACTGGTTGACACAGAAATGTTCCTCACATTTTCATTTAATAACCAGTTTTACGTATTCCAAGAGGAGAAATTTTGGCCACTTTACAACTTGAACATAATTACATCATATAAAACAAATGAATAAACAAAGCTCACAGGCTATTCTCTTCCTTCTGTAGCCCTGTGGCCTGTAATTTAGTCTATGGATCAAGCTAGCCGCAGACATGCAGCAGTTCCTGCTCCAGCTTCCCGAGGCTGGCATGACAGGGACGCCAGAATTCACGAAACACAAAAGCCAAAAACCCTTAAACTCATTACTAAAATTACTTATTAGCATTTCCCAAGTAAAAGAACTACTGCTGACTCCTAGTTTTGATTCAAGTTTGAAAGGCATTCATGCTGTTAAATATGAAAAAGCCCAACTATAATTTACTCACTGCCCCAAGATTTAAGATGGGCTAAGGTCACATGATAATTTTTCACTGTTACATAGAAAAAGTCCCACCAAGGAAGTGTCTCTATACTGACAAGAAACATCAGGGTCACACCTGCTCACCAGGACCTATGTAGTCTTTAAACTTCCTTTACACTTCTTTTAACAAAGTCAAAGTTGTAAATTCATTTCCTTGAGTCTGGTTCTACAGTTAACAGGATGCAAATTTAATTAATTTCAAAAGAAAAAAATCTAGTATCTAACATGGGTGTAGCCCTGTATATCAGAGAAAGGGTAAAGAAGACTATAAATAAAATGTAAATTAAAGTGTCAAATTTAATACTACAAAATTGACAAAAAGGAGACTGATAAATGTTTCCTAAAAAAGTACACGGGTCAAAGGTGAATCAGTGACTCATTGCCCTACTAAGAAAATACTGCAATCACCTACCTGTCAGTGGGCAAACTGCTAACAACCACCCAGGTGAATACAAGACCAACGCTGTGGACCTAGCTGGGTAAGCAGGGGAGTTCTAGTCGTCTTTGCTGTGAGAGCCAGCCACAGAAGCCTACTGAGGTCAGGACAGAGTGACAGTGCAGGTGGACACACGTGCATGTCAACAGGGAGCATCGCCCAGCTTTCCCGCTCCCAGTCTTTGCAATCCTACACTGTCGGACTCCTTGTCCGTGAGACTGTGTCAGTCTCAAGTGAGCAACTTACTTTCTAAAAAAGATTCAACCAGAAGCCCAAGTAGAGGGTACACAAACAAAGCCCTATATTAAAAAATTAAACTATAATTACTAATATTCTTGGCTCGATTACAAAATACCCACTTTAAGGAGGAACTACAATTAAAAACTAAGCTATTGCCAGTGTCAACCGCTATTACGGTTCCTTATCCTTCTCCCTACTGGGAGCCAAACACAAGTCTCACAGGTTAATGGAAAGTCGTAAGAAGGAAAGGGTACCCAGGTCTGTACCTGTACTATTTGGTGTTGGAGTCTGATGATGTCCCAAGGTAGCTAACACAGGTCCAACAGGCAGGGAGGACGGACGCTGCTCTGACTTACACAACTGAGCGGGTTCTGGATTTGAACATGTGCAATAAGTTAGAAGAGCAGTTCCACACTCAACAACCTCAACAGTTTGGAATCTAAACTCCTCAGTATGAACTTTTCTACAGTGATTCCAATCCACGTTTCTCCTTATGACCTTCCGCTTCTCCAGAGTCCTGACACTCACTCTCAGCATCGGCTGAGCCAGCCAGGGCAGCCAGTGCCCAGCACAGCAGTGCTGCTGAAACTCAAACCATGTAAGGTCAGAAACCGAGTCCACTTCCCCTCATTAATGCTAAGGAAAGGAAAGCTCATTTTCTGAAGGAGTAAAAATTCATAAAAGACTTCATTGGTATCTTTATGAAGGACTTCACTTTATACAGCATAATCTCTGGCTTTACTGTCATTTGAGAACACAGAGACATATGGTGCAACTAACAGATTTTTGAGAAAAGACATCACTCAGCTCAGGTCAGCCTCAACTCTTGAGGATCCTCCTACCTCAGCCTCCCACATGCCGAGATCACAGGTATGAGCTGATATGCCTGGCTTTTGTTAATTTTATTTCCTTTAAATTGTATTAACTATTCTCCTCTCAACTAGTAGGAAGGCATCTTATACCTCATATAGATTCCCTTTCTCTTTGTCCACTATGGCAAAATATATTGTTCAGAATTATAGAGTACTCCACATTTACACATTACTGAGTTACACTCGACTAGGTCAGCAGTATCAATTGTTCCTGGTGTGTATGCATTCTGAGTCACAGAATCCTGCCCTGCCAGTACACCTGCACCTTCACTGCTATGCTGCCTACCACCTCTGAAAAACGAAACTCCACCCTCTACATCAAAAACATTACTCCCCAAGACACATTCTTCTTCTTCCAGCTCACTTTCAGCTATATTATTTTCAAAATATATAGAAACTCTAGGATTATTGTGTTTGGTATCTATTACTCTGTGGAACACGGTCTGAATACTGTACCTGGAGGTAAGACAGTCTGGGAAGGCATTGTGCTGATCACAGGCTCCAAGGGACTAGGCTGGTATATTGCATCTACAGGATTAATAGTACTCTGAGATAAGAAACACAGCAGAGTTATTTTTAATTAGATGTTCTTTCATGCTGACCCACCCAAACAAATAAATTGCCACATTTCTAACAGCAAAATCCATAGGATAGCATTTAGGTAAGTTGGTCAAAATGCAAAGGGGAAATTTATTTTTTTATACAGAGGCGTAAGAGTTTCTCTCAATAGAGCATAGAAAGGAAGAAAACAATGATTCAGTCACTGTCCAGAGGAAGCTAAATGAAAAACCTGCAAGGCAAGAGAGCCAAACAACAACCTCAGCTCAACTCAGCACTCCCAGCTCTTACCTCACCACAGCACGTTACTGACAGCAGCGGTCACCAGATGATGGTCTGCATCGTTTCAACCTCATCTCCTGCCCCAGCACTGTGCAGCACAGCACCACACATCACGTCTAATTATGGCACCTGGCTATACACTCTACCATGTGCTTGCCTTGGATTGGGTATGTGAAGAAGTCTTGGTTGAGGACATTTTGGGGGTGGGTGCTTAAAACATGTAATAGCAATGTTAGGGCAAGAACAAAAATGTAGATTTCTCTGATACCAAATAAAGAAATTATTCTGACAGCATGATGTACCTTAAACCAAAATGCCACAGCGACTCACATTGTTCTTTAAAGGGCAGTCTGGATGAATTTATAATGATCAATTAACTGGAATGATTGATTTTGAGACCGGGTGTTGATCTGTGGCCTAGGCTGGCCTGGGACTCGTATTTTTCTGCCTTAGCTCCCTCTTCATGCTGTGAATATAGAGGTTTGCTAGTGTGCATGGCCTAAAAGAGGTCTTGGCTACTCAATGATCCCCAAATGTATCCACAAAACCTTAAAAACACTTAGAAACATAAACTGAGACCATGGTAAAGGCATTTCTTTTTTTTTTAGTATTGTCATTTGCTGTCTAAATTATTTTCAGGATATCAAAAGTCTTCCCTATTTTAAAAAGCGATTCAATCTGACTTTCTTATTAAATATTTGATTCTAGTTACCATAGATATTAACTGAAACCAAAGGACAATTACAAATACCATCATGAAAACGCTTAATAAGCAAGTATCTAGTAAGTGAGTTAGGGAATGTACTGACACAGAGACCTAAGCCTCTCGGGACCTCAGTGCCCCCCAAACCCTGTGGATAGAAACAAGAGCCTGGATGCTAAAGCCACTGTTGCAGGGGTTCTCAACCTGTGGGTCATGACCTCTGGGGAGATGGCTATCTCCAAAAAATAGTTACATTACAATTCGTGATAATAGCAAAATTACAGTTATGATATAGCAACAAAAAGTAAGTTTATGGTTGGGGTCACCACAGCACAAGGGACTATATATTAAAAGGTTGCAGCACTAGGAAGGCTGAGAACCACTGCACTAACGGCTTTGTGATTATTACTTTATGATTCTATGTTCAAATCTGGAGTAAGTCCTAGTAACTTAGGAAGCCCTGACAAGCCTTGCAGCTGCTCTGAGAATGAACTGGTCCCTGGGGTGGCACAAAGGCAGGAGCACAAAGGACTGGGCTACAGCTGAGTGGCGGAGTACTCTCCTAGCATGCATAAGGCCCAGGCTTGCCCCCTGACTGTAACCGAAACTTAAACAAAGGAAAAGTTCCTTCACTAATACTCTGATTCACGTGGATGAAAATGGATTCTCTTTCCCATTGAAGAGTGTAAGAAATAGTTTTAAGATCAGGAACTGAAATTCAACTTTTTAGATGAACTCTTTCTTCCAGGTGAAATATTGTAATATTAGGCTTGTCAAATGAACAAATTTTACAAAAGCCTTTAAACTACTTTGCATTACAAAAAAATCATAGAAATTTAGTCTAATCCATTGGCACTGTCTTATAATCCCAGCTACTTGGACAATGAAGGCAGGTGAATCCCAAGCTCAAGGCCTATAAGAGCTCACAGAATGAGTTCAAGCACGACTTAAGCGAGGTCCTGTTCTAAAATAAAAAGTAGAAACAATTGCTGGGGAGCACAGCCCGGTGGTAGAGAGCTTATCTACATATGTAAAGCCCTAGGTTCAATCCCCAGTACCACAAAAATAAAAATAAATTGGATTTCTAAAAAGTAGGAGAAGTCGGTGTTTCGGACTGAGCTCCTTACGCTAGGCCTCAGGTGGAGCGAGCGAGGCTCAGGGCCACCCAAGCAAACCCAAATGACAAGGAGACAGGCAGAGGCTGAGCCAGGCCACTTCCTCCTCTTCAGAGAAATTCAAGTCTGCCTGAGTCTGCTTTGATCCAGATTAAAAGAACACAAACTCGAGGTTGTGTCTGTGTTGTCTGTGTCCACGTCATCCTACAAAACTCACTATGTTTGACACTGTCCAGTAGAGCGCATCCTTCTTAAACGAAGCAGAGGCTCCAAAGTCCACGACTCACAGACGAACTAATTAGTTTGTTGTACTTTTGTCTGTTTGACAGCCTACAGATTAAAAGTATACACCTTTTCTTGTTTTGATGGAATAAGAGTTGCCTATGTTTATCATAAGATACTTGTCAATTTCAGCTTTAAAAAAAGCCATTCTACAACTTCCTTCTAAAAGGATGTTTATACAAGTAATCCTCAACTGTAATCTGTTGGGACATTAATGAATCCATGCCAAAACAATGTGTAAATAAAATATGCAAAATGTGCATAGCTACTGAATGTGTCTGTTGTACCTTACAACTCACAGAAGTAAAACCCTCAGGTTTGCATACATGACAGTGCTAAGACTGGAGTGGTTGAATAACTTGTCTAGAACTCAGGCGGGATTACTGCACAAGTCCCAGCATTCTAGCTCTCAGCCTGTATCACCAGGTCCAGTCTTCTAAAACTTTTATGCAAAAGGACTACAATTTCAGAGCAAATGTTTCAAACTAGTTTTCTACAAGTTTAAATTTTTGAACCTTCCTAATATTCTTAAATTGCAAAAGATCAAATGTGTGTGGACTGCTTTATAAAACCCTGCATCTTTTTATAAACATGAATTAGCCTTTGAGGGAAAAGGGATTCAACCCAAAACTTGTTTTGCATAAGTGTATTCTTTGGGAACTAGAACACACCCTCCTGCCCCACAAGGCTACCTCAGAAAGAGAGATCACCCTCCAGTACATTTGTACTCTGTACTGTAGTGGATCATACTTCCAGGGTTGACACTTTGAATAGAGGAAGAAAAATCCCAATATATTTAATCTGTATTTCAAAGATGATCCATTTTTCTTCTGTCTAAAAGAAGATTTTTTAATTTATTTTTTAAAATTTTATGTATATTAGTGTTTTACTTGCATGCATGAGGGAGTTGAACCCTGCAATAGGAGATAAAGACATTTGTAAGCTGCCATGTGGGTGCTGTGAATTGAACCTGGATCCTATGAAAAACAGTTAGTGCTTCTGACCATCTCTCCAGCCCCTAAAAATTTTTTTCTTAAAACTCATACATAATAAACTCGTTTCCTATTTCAAACTAGATGCAAAGTCAAACAGCTCACTCGTCCCCTGGCACGATAAGGTTGTCACAGTTCTAGTGTGTCATCTCTGGACCTTAGACAGGCTGACACTGAGTTTCAGGATAAAAGAGGCTGCTTACTGTTTGAAGAATAGTTTCTGCTTCTCTCTTGAGACATCTCTTGTAGCCTGGGCTAGCCTCAGACTCCCTAATGTAGCTGATGAACTCTGATCCCCCTGCCTCTGGTTCCTGAAAGCTATTATTATAGGTGTCATCATTATATCTAGATGATGTGGTACGGGGGGAAAAAAATCAAACCCAGGCTTCATGCATGCTAAGCAAGACCTCCTAACTGAACTGTATCCACAGCTCTGCTTTAGAACAGTCAGCAGAAGTCACTAAAACTATTAAAGTACAGATCTTCACTTGTCTTTGTGTGCATATAGAGTGAGTGTCTCTGTGTGTGCACACATCTGCTCTGTGCACACTGGCTACATTCATTCCTCTATCACTTGGTCTCTCTCCTACTCCCAGCACCAGGTTATAGGTGCATGGCACCATGCCTGGATTTTAGGTGGGTGTGGTGAATCCAAACTCTGGTCCTCATGCCTTTGTAGCAGGCCCAACTGAGTCATCTCCCCAACCTTCCAACTGTAAGTCATGAAAACCTTTGATTACCAGCTGAGAAATCTGGCCATAAAATTTTCTTATTTATAGATGGAATGTTAAAGAGTAATAGACGGATAAATGCTGAAGAAAGAATATGTCCAAGAATCCATGTTACCTGTTCTACCAAGAATACACTATGCACCATTATACTAATAACAAATATATAGCCTAAACAGGAAACAGGAGGGAACATATAAATATAAACATGTAATAGACGAAGGATCGTTTTGACATTGTGCACACCCCCTTTCATCTGAGACAATGTTTCATAAGAAATGCAGCATAGAGACGAGTCGTGAAGCTAATCAACCCTTCAAATTGACACATGCAAAGTGATTCGTTCACAGAACCAGTACTTAGAACAATTTGAAGATTGCCATTCCAAATGATTGTTGAAAGATGGCCAACGTTAGGAGCTCAAGAAAGATTGCGAGATAAAAACAAGCAGCAGTGAGGTTGTGGAGAGGAGTTTGCATGGAGAAGTGAACAGACTCAGGCTGCTCCTGACAGGATGGTTATAAGGCTCTGCAGGAGTGAAGGAACAAAGACTGCGTTAGACTTACTAGAACTCCATCTGCGTGCTGCTCCGCATTACTCTGGTCCTTAAGGAAAAACGTTAAAGATATTAACTTCATTCTCACAGTTTAGTACTGTCGTGTGTACTTCTCCTAACAAGAAAGCTTCTTTTAGTAGGTAAGTAATGAAGTGAGAACATGACTTCTTGGCTTCTGCTGAGACCTCCCTTTCGTGTGTGCTCATTCTTAACCAGACACAATTCTGTCATGGCGGGATGGAAGAGCAGCACTGTGATGACCCTCACAGAGGCCTTGATCACAGTACCGCGGCAGTCCCTACAGAGGCTCAGCGAGGTACCCTACTGCCTTGCAGATATGCTGATATAAGTAAGGATGGAGACCCTCACATTTTTTTTCTTTTTTCTTTTTCTTTTTTTTTTCCTTCGGAGCTGGGGACCGAACCCAGGGCCTTGCGCTTGCTAGGCAAGCGCTCTACCACTGAGCTAAATCCCCAACCCCTCTGAAGACCCTCAAATTTTAAGTTTCAATTTTACAGTAAGTTATGCCGACTTTTCACAATTCCTAATTCTATTCTACTTTACACGCATGACCATTTTGTAAAATAGTATCATAAATCAAGGACAAGCAGGATTCACTTATCTGCTTTTCAGAATCGTACCAATATACATTCTAATTTGTTTCAATAACCTGAATAGCTGTGTGCATCGAATGATGATGTAACAGCTAAGACTACCTGGCAAGTATTTTATATATGCTAATTCACTTATTCTATCAATAACTCTGTTACAGGGTTTTCTGGCCTGTTTGGATTTTGAAACAGGATCTCACATGTCCCAGGCTGGACTAAAACGATGACCCTGAATTTCTCATCTTCCTACCTCCAATTACAGGTTTATACCCCCAACACCAGGTTTACAGGGAACTGAGAATAGTCCCCAGGACTCTGTGCATGCTAGGCAGACACTTTACTAAGTGAACTCTACTTCAGTGCCCACAGGAAGCATCACTGTCACTGCTGGACAGACACTGTACTAGAGCTGAGCTCCCACTCCATGATGCCCCACATAGTTCACTTTCTTAGATAACAGCCCTGGACTCTCCTAGTCCACCCTTCTCTTCCCACTTGCCCTCTATCAGACTCTGCCCAACACACGTGTCAACAGTGCAGTAGTGTTCAGGATGGCCTCATCTGAGGGATGGGAAAGCGTCACCTGGTTGAGTACCATCTAGGAAGCTATCAGAGATCTCTGGAAGAACAGACTGAGAGAAATTGAGGAAACAAAAAGCCTCTAAAAATGTTCAAAGTTAAGATTATATAATACCATTAATGAACTTTTAGAATACTTCGACCTCAGAAAACCACTTTTCTTGGGTTTCTTCATGGTCATATCTATTTCACAGGGATTTTGTTAAGATTTATTTATTATGTATACAGCATTCTGCCTGCAGGCATGCATGCAGGCCAGACGAGGTCACTAGATCTCATTATACATGGTTGTGAGTCCCATGTGGTTGCTGGGAATTGAATCTGGGACCTCTAGAAGAGCAGCCAGTGCTTTTTTAACCACTGAGCCATTTCTCCAGCCCCCTATTTCAGAGTTTTTATGAAAATAAAATGAGAAAATACGTTTTTGTTTTGTTTTGAGACAGGGTTTCTCTAACAAGCCCTGGCTGTCCTTAAACTCAGAGGTCCTCCTGGCCTCTGCCTCCTAAGTGCTAGGATCAGAGCTGTGCACCACCACATTTGTCACTAAAACCAAGTTTTTAAAATAAAAGGCACTAATGTAATCCTTGCCACACTCAAGTACATAATATAAGTGCAGTGTCTGGAGGGCTCCTGTCAACTTGACACAAACCTAGATATACCTGGGAGAGAAGGCTCAACTGAGAAGCTGTCTATATCAGAGTGCATGTAGGTCTGCAGAGCACATTCTTGGCTACTGACTGATGGGAGCAGCCCGCTGTGGGTGGGACCACCTGGGCAAGTGGTCCTGGGTGGTAATAAGAAAGGAGGCTGAACAAGCAATGGAGGAACAAACCCTTCTCTTCCCAAGATGCCTTTGGTCATGGTGTTTGTCACAGCAGTAGAAACTGTAACTAGGACATGCAGTACCAAAGGAAGACGTCAGAGAGACTTGGAACCAGATACAGTAACAGTTGTAGCCTTTACTTTTTCCATTAGACACCTGGGAGACATTCCAAAATGATGCAAAGAGAAACCAGGTACGTAGCAGGTGACAGATACCATGAATAATTCCACAGCAGCAAGGATAGCAACAATCATCCCCTAGGATAACTACTAGTTTAGATTATGCAGATAACACATGTAAAGTTAACATTTTAAACTGTCCTGCCTGGAAGGTTCAAAATTAAATAGAAGCCAATCTTTGGTCTTTGTTTTAAACATAAAACTTATATGCCAAATATTTACCTATTAATATGGCCTTTCAGAAATCTATACATCAAAGTGTCAATCAGGAAGAATGTGAATACCTGACATCATTTTCTTTAAGTGTATGTACTACAGCAGACCTGAGACAGCTCTTGGAAAAGCCACTACAAATAGCTCACTGTTATCTCAGAACTCAGGTCTCAAAGCATCAAACAGGAAAGAGAGGCTCACTAAGCTTCTTGTGTAAACAAATATGGTTTCACTTATGGTCTAGAATGGTAGACATACCTACTGACAAGCTCTAGTAGAAACCAGAGCACAGGGTCTCTAATGAGCGTCCCTGTAGACAGCATTTTTCATGTTTGGTAATGATTTGCCCCTGGAGGATCTGAGCACATCCTATAGGGCTTCACTGGAGAACTCTTGAAAATGTGTCTGGTTTCCTCCGAGCTGCTTCTGTACCTTTCCCTTTGCTGACTTTGCTGCTGTAACACACCAACCAAATGCTGTGTTCTCTCTATCATAGCCAGCCAGCTGTGCTCTATGAACTCTTGGATATCTCCAAGAGTAATTGCATTTAATATCTACACAATTCAAACTGATATCTTCCCCTTTATGTAACAATTGAGTTAAACAGATGACACTCAAAAGTCTCAGTAATGCTAATACAGAAAAATAAAAATATAAATCATTTAGAATTACAAGGAAAAATAAAGTTTCCTGCTCAGATTATAAACTTTTGGCATTTAGTTTTCCTCTTCTCATTTTTAAACACTAAAATGATTTCTCCCTAAGACTTTAAGAATATGAAATATAGAAGGCCAAATGTACCAAGAATGGGTCTGTTGTTAGGCAAATATACCCTCTCTACTGCTGAACTTATGTGGGCCTTTGTGACTATCCTTTCTAAATGCAAAAGTTATACGTGACTTCCAACACTGCAATTTGCCTGGCTTTCTTGAAGCCTATGGACTATCAAGAGTCCCAGGCAGTCACAAAGACAATACAGAAGGGAGCTGAGCTCTACTCTCCAACAACCTCAGAGCCGTGTAAGTGAGCCATCTTCAAAGTGGGTATTCCAGGGCTGGAGAGATGGCTCAGCCTAAGAGCACTTGCTTTACTTGCAGAGGACCCAGGCTCAGTTCCAAGCACCCTCTAGAACTCCAGTCTCAGGGAAGCTGATGCTCTCTTCTGACCTGAGTGGGCCCTTGCATGCATAGGGATGGATGAATAAGG
This sequence comes from Rattus rattus, assembly GCF_011064425.1. NCBI lineage: Eukaryota > Metazoa > Chordata > Mammalia > Rodentia > Muridae > Rattus > Rattus rattus. Next base: position 45,763,351 of record NC_046154.1, on the reverse strand, counting down.
AACAAGCCATTAGCTATTTTAAGACTGTTTTAAGGTGCTTTGTTACAGATTACTGTTATCGCTGACACACTTTCATCTACAGAAACCAGAGGTTGGGGACATCTCTCAGCTTCACAAGAAACCTAGGTCTGGTCTCCAACACTGTACAAACTGTGTCTGCACACTCTTGTAGCCCTAACGCTGGCAAAATAGAACACAGGTCACCAAATTCATCCTCATGGGATACATGTACTCCTACCTCAAAACAAATACAACATAACTCTACCATCTAGCACTTCTGGTTTTTTATGATTAAATAAACCCTAAACTAATATTTGACAATTTTCCCTCAAAATGTTTCTTTCATACGTGCTATCTTATGGGATATTCTAAACCAGAGCTCATTTGCCTCTTAAAGAATGTGAGACATACACAGGCACACAGCCTCCTAAATGCTTTACCATCCACAATAAGCTATTCACGGATGGTCTATTATCTTGGAGAGCTGATCAGGGTTTTCTAAAGCAAAATATCAAGGAATCCTGCACCAGAGACTACTGAATTCAACCACAGCATGTGTGCACATGGTCTAAGGCTGTAACAAGCATAACTATACAAGACTGATCAAGATCTGGAAATACGTCACTGAAAAAGCATGAGCCTCCTGATCTGAGAGAACTTTTCACTAGAATTATAAACCAGTATTTTTAAAACATTCATACTTTTTAAAATGTTAAAGGTCATTCTGCTCTGATGAGGAAATGTCTTAATGATATACCTATGTAAATTCTAACATATAATCCAAGTTTCATGACATTCAGAAAATGGGGTTTTAGTGACAGAAAAAAATCACATAAAAAATAACAGATTTGGATCCTTTACTCCTACTGTAACAAAAATCAAAGTGTAACACTGACATAAATGTTAGAGACAAAAATAAACAACAACAACAAAAATCCAAAAAGCCCAAAAGCAAAGTCTTTATGATTATGGACATAGGAGAATCTTTTCCTCTAAACATACAAGCACAGGAAGGCTACAAGAGGACAAAGGTAAAGCCAGAGGGTGAGGGCCTCCAGGCTGAGAAGGGATCCCTCCCCAGAAACTGAAGAGGAAGAGCCTCATTCTTGAATGCTGGAAGTAGTCCAATTGCTATGATATCTGTTATGAAAGTCTGAGTGGATACCTAAGTCCTCGAAGAGACAAAAGGCTCACCCAAGCACTGCAGGTGTGAGTAACCACAGCACATCATGTCTTGGCCAGTGATAGATACGAGGTTATGAAGAAAAAGAAGCTACTGTGATACAGAGTGTATTTAGATAGTCAAGACATTTTGTGTGGCAGAAATCTAAATGAAGTTGAAGTAAGAGAGGAGCCACCCAACGGAAGCAAAATTCCCTGAAACTGAGAGGAAAGCTGGCCTCCTCTGAGGAGAAAAACAAAGGTACACAGGCCACTGTTATGGAACAGGGTGATCAATCAGAGGTAGGAGACAAGACAGAGGGCTCAAGTGCCAAGTAGTCATCTCCACTTGCAGAAGGAAAGCCAGGGTGTGAGCGGGCAACTGGTAAGGTTTACACTGAAATTAAGCTTAAACATGCAGAGTCATGTTTAAAAGGTTTGAAAGTTCTGCTTGTACAAAAACAAAAGTGTTAACAACATAAAACTTTCAACTGGAACTGATTAGGAGCCAAACTTCAAGTGACTTCAGAAAGCACTACTCACTCTGAAACGCCCTGAGAAGTAGACCTGTCACCCTGGACTGTGGGAACTGTGGGAAAGAAACTGAGTGCAGTACAGCAGTACAGTTCAAAGACAGAGAACGCCAAAAATATTCTTGGTGAGGGTCAGCAAGATGGTTCAGCAGGTAAAGGTGCCAAGGCTGAAGACCAGAATGCCACATAGAAGACTGAATGGCAGAGAATCAATTCCCACAGGTTGGTCTCTGACTGCTACACATACAATAAAACAACTTCCTGTAATAATAAACTTAAAAGATGCTTCTTAATGAGTAGCTAAGGCATGACTGAACCAAGAGAAGGCTACACACAAAGTCTCAGCTATCTAAAGTTCTAAATGACTTTGAGACTACCTAAATTGACCCACAAATCTAAATGGGATTTCCTCCATCACCACACTAGATACGGTTTTTGATGAATGTGAAATTCCTCTCCCCCCATATCTACAGGTGCTCTCCAATGCAGTTATGTAAACTTAGATCCAAGAAAAACTAAACCAAAAACAGCCTGAATTTCATGCCTCCAACTGTGTCCTAGGCTGTGTCACTAGCAATGGGAGGTAAAAAAGAGATTCTATAGCTGGGCAAACAAAACCCAGTTCTCTTTTGTTGTCAAAACAGACCATCAATTATTTTCAAGCCTGCCTACTGCACTGTCTACCTGGCTGTTTCCACACACTAGCTGAAACAGATGCACAGATATCAAATATAAAGTTGGGCAGAAGGTTTTTTACCAAGTAAAAACCTTCTCAAATGTAGTTCTCTTTCTGAAAATTCCAGGCCTATACTTTCAGTATATCAAAAAGCTTTCAAAAGAGCAATAATTCACTACCCATTTTGTCGTGGATAACAATAAACAACAATGCAGTTCAGTATCCTCTCTTCCTCAAAAACAAACAAAAAACCTGTGTCAAACACAAATTTCAAAAATATCTCTATTATACTCTTTACTATGCATAAGAAAAAAAAATGTGCTAAAGCTTAATTCCTGATTTCTAAAAAAAAACAAAAAACAAAAAACAAAAAACCAAACCAAACCATATAAAACATTCAGGCTGCAGTCACGGTGAAAAGGAAAGGGTGAGTGCTGTAAACATGTACCCCTCCTTCCCAGCCACGACTAGGAATTATTACCAGAACAAAGTGTGTGTGTGTGTGTGTGTGTGTGTGTGTGTGTGTGTGTGTGTGTGTGTGTGTGTGTGTGTGTGTGTGTGTGTGTGAGAGAGAGAGAGAGAGAGAGAGAGAGAGAGAGAGATAAACATCCTTATTGTTGAAAGGTAATGTTTTATAACTGTCTCAGAACTGAGTTTTGTGTTTACTAAAAAAAATTCCAATACAATTTTTAAAATCATAAACTTTGTAAGGTAACAAAAAGTAAAATTTACTTACTTTAGCAATCTGTAGCAACACAATGCAGTGTTTAATTGATTCTACCATGCTCTATAAAGACAAAACACTGATTTTAGAATCTTGCTGCAAATAAAATAGTTAAATAACATTAGAGTTTAAATATTTTAAAAATCAGTTCAAATATATAAAGGAGTGAAGTCTACATATCAGATACTCTCTTCTGTGTGTTTGGTGAGTTCTAATTTGCTGACAATGTGACAAGAAGTTATTTATTAGCAATTCTACCATTTCTCAAGGGGCATCACATTGATTTATACCAAATGTTCTCTCAAAGGAGACAGACATGCTAGTCTGATTAGCCTTCAATTCTTTAGCTCAACAGCAGCCACCCCAACATTCATTCTGCAAGGTCAGGACAGAGAGTAAGGATCTGGTCCTAACATTCAGATCTAAAGTTCTGTTTTCCCTATTTTAAAATCCTATTAGTAGTGTACTGGACAACACTGAAGGGCAGTGAATGCAGGGGGCTTGAATCATCTTGTATTTTAAAGGGGAGAGTATGTACAGGTTGAATGTCTCTAATCCTCCAAGTCCTGTGTCCCAATTTCAGTCACTGAGTCAAAATGCAGGTATCAACTGCATGGAAATGTATTTAAGAAACATATATGAATTTTGTATTTAGAACTGAGTCCCTTTCCTCCATGTATCTCATATGATGGCTGTGCAAGTGATCCATTAGAGAGATGTCTAAGTCCAGTATTTCAGATATGGGACTGTGAGCCTGTACCATTATTTTCTTTCCTTTTCCCTCACTTCCTTCCTTTTCTTTCTTTCTTTCTTTCTTTTTTTTTTTTTTGTTATGTTGTTGTTGAAACAGGGTCTCAAAAATGTCTCAGCTTGAGACTGGCTGGCTTGAGACTCACTATGGCTGAAGCTGGCCTTTACCTCCTAATCCTTCTGCCTGCATCACCCACTGCTTTTCTTACAGATATGTGCTACAATGCCTGCCACACCTTATACCAGAGGACACTTTTGTCTCAAGATACCGCAGAAGTAAGACCAGAAACAAATAAGACGGTACATGGAGCTAACTTCAACAGGGATAATAAATCTGTGACACCGGTCTTAAATACCCTCATAAAAATCCATAACCTTGAGACTGTGGTTGTTCTTAGTTAACAGCAATAGATTTAAAAGGAAGAGACATTTAAAAGCAGCTTCTAATTTGACATCAGAGTTTAATGCATAACTTACATTTGTTGTGTCTTTGAGGGTTTCAACTTTCTGTGAAAAATAAGTTTTAAATAAAAATAATGAGAATCACAAAGTACTGTTATTTTTAACAATTAGGCATTTAAAAGATTGTTTTACTTATACTAAGTCGGAATAGTCAAGTTAGGAAGATAATACTTTTTTGTTTTTAATCTAATTCCATTATTTAAATTTAAAATTCCAGATAGTTTATGGATAAACACTCATACAATTTATGCAATTCAAGACTTACAAGAAAGTATAAAACATTCTTACACCTTTCTGAAAACAGATTTTATATTTATCACAGACTTCATGATTTAAACAAAAAAAAATCACCTTCCCTAAAGTAAAACAACAATAAGAATAAAAAATTCTACACCAGGACGTGGGCGAGAGAAGACATGGCGGCTGTAAGCACTGCAGACCCCACGGGAACAGAACAGAAGCAGGAGGTAGAGCGAGCCCTGCGGCTCGTGCCGCCGCCCTCCTGCTCGCTGCCATCCTCTTCACACAACTGTCACGTGGAAACTTAGCAGCTGTCTACCTGTTTTCTGTTTTTGGAGACAGGGTCTCCCTGTGTAGCTCTGAGTGGCCTAAAGCAAACGCTGTAGACCAGGCTGGCCTGAAACTCAGAGGTCCTCCTGCCTCTGCCTCCTGAGTGCTGGGACTAAAGGTGGGAGCCTAGAAATTTAATAACTTTCTACCTTCAATACACCATATATAGAGAAGAACTTACTCCCAGACATCTAATACTTGTAAAGACAGATTTATATTAAAATCTGCATATGATCCTTATATTTAATTATCACACTGTAAATGAGAATTTGTCAGGTAACACCACTCGAGAACACATTTCAGCAGTACATAGTAAGTAGATCAGTAATATTGGTTTTTGTCGTTTGGTAGGTTTGGCTTTTTCTTGTTTTGAGATGGGGTTCTCCCTATATAGTCCTCTGGGGTCTCAAACTCACAAAGCTTCATGTGCTGGATTAAAGACACGTGCCACCATGCCTCATCCACTTTGTTTCATCTTATATAGACTCTTGCTAGGTAGTACAAGCCGGCCATGAACTGCTCATCTTCCTGTCTCCCCCTCCTGGGGCTGGGATTCAAAGCACACCTTAGGTCCCTGGCTTCAACAGTAATAAGATAATTAAGTAATAATAAGTAATAATAAGATACTGACCAATTTCATTACCTTTCCAAAAAAAAAAACTTTTGAATTTTAAAAAATTAAGTAAAATTATGTTTGTAGAAGTTACCTTTCTCTGTTCATCATCCTTACAATTTTGAAGCTTGTCATCAAAAAGCTACAGGATATGAAAAAGACATTTTAGTAGAAAGTATTTTATTACACTGTATACATTTACTAAACAGAAAAGTAAATCTCGGTTTCTTAACAGTTCTGCTGTGGCTAACATATGCATTTTTAACACATTTTTTTTTCAAGGCTCACATCACATTCTTCTGTGTGAATCAGTGTGATATGCTGCTAATGATAACGCTACTAAATGCTATGGTATGCAGCCCCCCCCAAAAGCAATGTTTGTCTATGTTTGCAATGTATGCGCGTGTGTGTGCACCTGTGGAGGCGGGAAGAGGAGACCGGTGTCTCCCCCCACCACCCTCCACTTCGCTCTGGGAAGCAGGAACTCTCACTGGCCAGCAAGCTCCCAGGATCTGCCTATTTCTATCCTGCAGTGCTGTGTTACAGGCGTGTATAGCAATGCTTGGCTTGTCACACAGGTGCTAGGGATCTGAACCAGGGCCTCTGCTTTCTTACCCAGTGATTTTACTGACAGAACCATCTATCTTCAAAGCCGTGACTTTTTGAACTTTTTAAAAATGTATGTAGCATGTGTGTGTGCATGTGCGTAGGAGTGAGGGGGTATTAGGGAGGGGTTATAGACATGTAGTGCTGTGCCCAGTTTTGACACGAGTGCTGGGAAACCAACTCAGACCTTCATGTTTGCATATCAAGCTTTCTCCCCAGTGTCTCCAATAAGATTTTCTAATTTTGAAAACAGAGTCTGTAGCCTAGGCTGGCAGGAATTCTGTAGTGTACTACACAGTTAGCCTCAAATAGGTAATCCTCCAAGGACTGGGGATTAGACTAGCCACACAGTAGTGTCAGTAGCTTAAAGCATCTGTTTAAACTCAAGAGTTTTTTTCTGCTTTGTCTTCTAAGTTAATGAAGATTTCTTTTTCTTCCCATGACCTATCATTTTAATTAAAAGGGACAAAGAGTGAATCCAAGTCCTTACAATATCCTATTTAGCTTTTACCTCAAAAATCAAAAGTACAGAACATAAACTTTATCAATACAATTAGAGAAAAGGATTTTTTAAAGAATCAACCTCAAAAATTGCTGAAAGCCACGTAAAGATGTAAATTACCATCAAGTAACTTCTTCTAAGTCTGGCTTAGTAACATTTACTACTTTACATCAGAATATCAGGCCATACCTTCAATTGTTCTATCAAGATCTGCAGGTAAGCATCAGCCTCAGTGAGCTTCTTATCAAAGTCTTGGACACTAGGAACGAATCCTGAATCCAAACCCTAGAGAAAAAGAAAGTGAACAATCTCTCAGTACACAAGCAATTCAGTATGACAGAAAACTCTTCATCCTTCACAAACAAGTACTCTCAACTTTCAAAGACAGACAGAATATTTATGTTAAGTACGTTTGTGTAAGTTAACAAAACCTTCCAAGAAAAGTGCTGCGTCACCCTCTCTGTCAGCCACAAACTCTCTCACCAATTACACATGCTGCTGCTCAAAGGACAGGGCTCCCTGACCCTCATTTACCATAGACCCCACACAACTGGCTCCATTTTCCAGCAGAACCACAGTTACTTATCTAAAAAATATAAAAGTCCTAGACTATTCCCAACATTCCTCCAATCCTTCCTGCCCCCGGAATCTTAACTTCATGGTTTTTTAATTACATTATTTATTGTGGGGGTGGAGGAGTTCAATTCCTGTGGTTGTCAGAGGACAGTTAGGGGTCAGTTGGCTCCTTCCACCAGGCCGGCCCCGGTGGCTGAACTCAGGCTTGGCAGCAGCTGCCTTAACCCAGTGAGCTAACTCGCTGGCCATTGGCCTTATATTCTTTTTTTTTTTTTTTTTTCTTTTTCTTTTTCTTTTTTTTGGAGCTGGGGACCGAACCCAGGGCCTTGCGCTCGCTAGGCAAGCGCTCTACCATTGAGCTAAATCCCCAACCCCTGGCCTTATATTCTTAACCCACCCCACCAGCTCACAAGTTTTCCACCCTCTTTTGTCCTTATTAAAACAAACAAACAACAAAACAAACTTTAGGAGAGCTGAGCACATGGCACACATCAACAATCCTAGCACCAGGCAGGCTACAACCAGAGGAGGACTATGAACTCACAACTAAACATCCTCGCAGCTCTTTCTAATGCAACCTCAAGTTCCTTCTCACTCATCAAGTTTCCTATTCACTGTCATCCCTGGCATGAACACTAGACTCTGGACAGGGTATAAATGTTGATTTATTTAGAGGCCCCATTTCTTTCTCAGTTTAAAAGTTCAGCAATGACATACCCTGCTTTCATGTATCTGCGACGAGTTCCCAAAAGACCATAGGCCTCCTATTTTGACTTCCTTCAAGGAAATTTTGAGTTTTTAATCATCTCTGAGCAAACAACGAAGCACAGTTGTAAAAGATCAAGCACTCGGAGAAAGCCTCACTCCCAGCCTGTGCTGTGGAGTCTGCCTGCACACGCAGCTGTCCTACCAGCATCAGACATCTCTCGCCCAACCACCAAACTGTACTTAAGGAGTGATGAAGGGTATATCTCAAACCCAGCTGTGGCGGGCTTCTCCCACCTTTGGCCAACACACACTGCTTACTTTTATATTCACCATCGTCACCATGTAGTGAGCTGACACGGAAGCGTCTTTGGTATGCTAGCAACCTGATCCCATCTGGGCACACACAACACTTCGTTACTGTAAAGCATGACACAACCCAACGAATCACGGCAAGTGAGGCCGGCAAGCCTGGTTCCTAGTTCTGACTCAGCTCAGACGGTCTCCCTACCCCTCCCTCCTGTTACTAAGGCAGCAGCAGCTGCTCCATCTGCTATGACACTAGTACACTAGTACTACTTACCTCTGTTCTCCTCAAACTAAAATGGAAATTCTGACAGAAATAACAGTCTGTTATGAGAAATGCCAATTTATCTTGTAATTATTTTCTTTTTCAAATTTAAAGCTGATAAATCTTGCCTTACTTGGTTTTTTTACATGCACATAAACTGCCTGAAGAAAAATCCCTTCCTAGTAAGTAATTTATATGTCTCTATCTCTATCTATCTTTCTATCTATAATTTGAGAAAAATTATAACCAATGAATTCACAATCCAGATAATAATAAAATTATGATTAAACACATTCTTTGGGTTTTGTTTGTTTTAAGCCAAGGTCTCACTATGCAACCCTGACTGGCCTGGAACTATCTATGTAGACCAGGCTGGCTTTGAACTCACAGGACACTTGCCTGCACCTGCCTCCCAAATGCTGGAATTAAACATGTTGGAACCACCTTCGCCCACTAAACACTTCCGTTTTTAAAGATATTCAGAGAACTAAAAATGTTTAATGAAAACATTTAATGAAAAGCTCCTGCTGATGTTATACCCCAGAGGAGTATGAGGAGGAAGCTTGGCTGGGTTTTTGTTTTGTTTCATTTCAAGAGTATAATGGATGGCATAATTAGTAATAATGTAACCCAGTTAAATACCCGGTTGTTACTCAACAGTTTAAAAGGTCGATGACACAATGGAGAGTAAATAGGAGAATCATGCACAAGAGGAGGAAAAGTGATCTTTAAAAAAAAGTCCTCTTCTAAGTTCATTCAGAGTTCTAAGTTAGAGTCAACCTTTTAAACCAGAACCTTTTAAACAAATTAATAAAGCTCTGCTACAGAAGAGAAACACATTGTTTAAACTTCAGGTCTGAGTCCTACCTCAGTTCTTCAGAAATAACCCTTAGTTGTTTCTCAGATCTGAGCCACACTGCACTGTCCTCCCAGTCTCCCTGGATACCCTTCCATGACTTCCCTTCACTAGCAGAACAAACCCAGCTTCACAACCTCATGGCAAAGATCTCACTGATGCAGTTTTCTTTATGGAATGCTTATGGGAGGTTCGTAATGGAATTCATCAGTCTAAAATCGCAGAACTGGTCTGACCTCCCCTGCGTATCAATCCAAAAGTTTATAGGTGTGCTTTAAAAGGACCTCTACAGTCAACTCATCTACAACCAATGAAATAATGTTTACAGATTCATCAATAGTATGGATGAGCAGGTGACAGTAATCATACTGTTCTTAAACTGACTAAGAATGCACTAAAATTACCACCAGTTTCACTATCAGTCACTGACTAGCTTCCCGGTCTGAGTCATCTTGTCTCTCATAACTCAAGCATGAATGACAAGAGATAAAACCTGTAGAATTTTTACTTTAAAAAAAGTCGAAGAGATGGCTGAATGGCTCAGCATGCCAGATGCTTTTTTTGAGGGGCTGGAGCTTGGCTTCCAGTGCCCACACAGTCGAACTTCATATAACTCCAGTTCCTGGTGATCCAGTGCCCTTTTCTAGCCTGCTTGGGCATTATATGCATACAAATGTGCAAGTTCATGTACACAGGCGTGTGCACACAGAGACAGGCAGGCAGGCGCGTGCGCACGTACACACACACACACACACACACACACACACACACACACAGCACTACGCATGTGTGGAGGTCAGAAAGCAGCCTCCAGTAGTCAGTTCTGTTTTCCTTCATGTGGATTCTGGGAACTTAAAATCAGATCATCAAGTTTTGCATCAGGGGCCTTTACCCAGTGAGCCATTCTGCTGGCCCTAGAGACTTCTTTTTAAACAAGACTAACAATATAAACTCTTCCCATGCAGAGAGTGGTCTGTTTCCTTTGGAAAAAACTGCAAACAGGGCAGACCCTGAAAAACTGTATGGTTTCACAATTCTAGAGAGCAGTGTAGGAGTCAAACAGATGCACATTGTAGTACTCTGCACTTGTCCTATCTAACACTGTGCACGTTACTGTTGGACTTCTCTGAAGAAAGGTACAGAAGACAGGAACTGTGCCATTCACTCACTAGCACTCTCCAGGTCAGTCTCAGTGCCAGCTGCATGCATGTGGCACCAGCTGCACCAACTGTCAACTGCTGCTCGCCATGTGCCTGGATTTCTGTATATCCATTCTCTGCCCCTTTCCTTTCTTCTCTTGTTCATGTCCTTCAGCAGTAACTGAAGTGACCATATTGCAGTGCTGGCAATCAGGGCCTCTGCACTCTGGCTTACAATACTGATGTACTTCAGTTCATTACGTGTCAGTTTGTATAAGAATTCACTTTACATTTTAACTGAACATTCATAATCCCAGCATGTAGAAGGAAGATCAAGAATTCTGGGCAGTCAGACACTCTCAAAACACTAAAACACATTTTAAAAGTTTAAAAGCAGTTACAGAGAAACAAATACAAAATGGTCTATGATAATAAGAAAATTGAATCAGTATTTTTAATTTGTAGTATGCAGGACTAGCTTATTATTTTTAGAAGAGCTAATGTGTCAGCAAATTAAATCAATTCCTATTAATGATTGAAGGTAGGACACTAAACACAAGAACAAAATGTTTCATTCCCATTAACAAGAGCACTGTAAGGGGTGCCCTTAAACCCCAAGGTACATGTAAATCATGGTTTGCCTTGGTGACTCTCCGAGTAAGATTTTAAAGTGGGCAGTAAAGGCTTTTTAAAATAATTCCTGCTGACAGTGACAGACCAACAAACAAAGGTTAAAGTGACCAAAGGTGACTTAAAGTCTTCTTGACCAAAAATCAAGAAACTTATGGGTAACCTTTAATCCCAGCACTAGGGAGGCAGATTCAGATCTCTGTCAAGGCCAGTCTGGTCTACAGAGCTGGTTCCAGGACAGCCAGGGCTATACAGAGAAACCCTATCTAGAAAAACAAACAAACAAACAAACAAACAAGGAAAAAAAGAAAGAAAAAGAAAGAAAGAAAGAAAGAAGAGAGAGAGAGAGAGAGAGAGAGAGAGAGAGAGAGAGAGAGAGACAGACACTGACTTCTGAGTAATTGGAACTGAGGAGAGCACTGAAAGGAGACTGAGAGTAATACAAAACTCAACAATGAGACACTTTATATCAAAGTTGTTTCTTAGAGAAAATTTGAAGAACTGAGTTTGCTACATACAATATTTTTCTTAAACAGACCAAAATAGTATACTATAAAAAATATGTTCTCCCCTAAAAAGAAAAGGAAGTCATGTGTGGTAGCGCACGCATAGAATTCCAGCATCTGTTAGGTGGAGACAGGATCACAAGTTCGAAGCTAGCTTGAGCTACATTAGTTCTTGCCTCAAAACAATTTGTTTAAAAAAAATATATACATATATATATATATATATATGAAATAAATTGCTCATACAAGTCTTCCTAGAAAGTATAAAATAATAGAGTACATCATTAGCAGTAAAACTACAGAGAGAAAAATCAGCTTAAAATTTTAACAAAGAAAAACCCACCTCAGAAAAATAAGTAAAAATATGGACAAATATTGGCATTTTAATTAGCAAAATAGCCTAAAACTAATGAAATTTTATGCAAATGCAATTTTAATTAACATAAAAGCACCTTCAAAGTCTATGTTAACAACTGGGTATGACACATTTGAGATGACCTCTCACCCAATCAAAGGAGCATAGGGAATACTTACGATTCAATCACTTACAATTATTTTTGAAAATTCAAGAACTGGAGAGATACCAGAAGACTGGAAAAAAGCAAGTGTGGTACTGATCTTCCATAAAGGTAAGAAGAGAGAGAGTAGAGAGTTACCATGCTGAAGTGTGGTATCAGTAATCAAGCAAAGGACTAAGGGGAAACCTGTAACTACACAGGAAAATAAGGACGTGAGCAAGTAACAAGTTAAAAACAAACAGTATGCCAAAATCCTGGCTTTTCTGTTTCTTAGAAAACTAAGTTAGCATATTAAGCTCTTAGAGAAATGACACCATTTTGCCTTCCTATCAGATGACTTAAAAGTTCACTTAAACAAAAAAGCATACTAAAGAAACAACTTAGTAATTTTCCCACGCTTGTGATTCCAAGTGAAGAACACTAATGGCATCCGTGGCTAACTGAGCATCCTGAAACATTTATAGCCCTCGTGGTTCATCCACTTCAGCTACAGCACAGGCCTCGGAAGTACTGAGGAGCACTGAGGGTAAAGATTTCTATGTATTTTTAACCCTAAAGATATAATATTCAACTATTGGTTCATTTAGGGTCAAGATAATAAATTTTTAAATACTCATGAAACTAAGCATAGGGGTGAACTTTTTTCTCCATTGTATTTTCTGGAAGGCATTGTTCCACAGCTATGTATGACTTCAAATTAGGCTCTTTTATCCACATGGTAGCTATTATTTTCCTACCAGAAACTTCTATGTATCCCAAGAATCCCCTAAAAGGTCTTTTCTCATAATTCTAAGTAAGCAGTACTAACACTATGGATTCACCATTAATAAGACATATTGAAAAGGTTTCAGAGTACTATAAAGTCTGTTACACACTTATTCTTTCTCATTTCATCATTATGACATTGTAAAATAGTTATAGGCAAAGCTCGGGCCTAGAATCCTAGCACTTGGAAGGCTGAGGCAGGAGGACAGTTGAAAGTTCAAGGGTAGCCTGAGCTACAAAGTGAAACCTTGTCTTAAAAAAAAAAAAAAAAAGAAGGAAAGAAAGAAAGAAATTAAGAAAGAAAAAAAATATGAGAAAAAAAGAAAAAATGTAAGACTGGCACTGAACCCGTTTTACAAGGGCCTACTGAACATCTAGATCTTCCACTAGTATTTTTTTATTGAAAATACATTTTTTATAACAATATATTCTGATTACAGCTTCCCCTCCCCCAACTCCTCCCAAACTAGGATTTTTAATTAAGATTCTAACCCAATTCTCTACTTACAAATACTATACTTTTCTAGTAAGTTTTTCAATACTATTTGAAAAGTCTGTAGCAGAAGGACACTGAACATGTAATCTAAAATTCCTCTAAGGGATTAATGTCCTGGAACTGAGCACAAAAAACACTAAGAACTGAACGTGTTCTGAATCCTGACTGTCAGCTCAGCTCATTGGTCCTGATTCCCCATCCTCATGCACAAGATGGCCTGGGTAATCTAATGGTAGTTGTTCAATTTCCTTTCTAGATCTGAAGCCTTGGGAGCCAGAATTCACTTCTGTAATCCCCAAATCCACACAGTAGAACTTCACAGGTCAATTGACTTGACAGATTTTAAAGAAAGAGAATAGAAGGCTGATGACGAATACTCTAAGTCACATGCGGGCTTTCTTAGGGAATATACAATCAAGAAAAAGACACAAGCACTAAGTGTACCGTTCATTCCTTTCAGAAAAGAAAGCAAACAGTAAGCTGAAGCCCCGAAGAAGATGATAATGTATGTTATAGAATGGTAAAAGCAATAAACAAAATGTGGCAACATACAGCCTAGACAGACCAGAAGAAAGAACCCAGTATGAGTAGTGCAGTAAACTGCTGGTTGGTTATTTTGCCTAAAACACAGAATGTAAGTTATATCTAAAAATTACCTTGGTAACCAAGAGTCAAGTAGCACAAAGAAAGCTTCCCCTCCACTGAAGGTTAAGATGGTTAAACATAACTCTAAAACGTTTTTAGTTTAAATATATGCAGAAAATAGCTTAATGCTTAAGCTTTTGTTTTGTTTAAGAGAAAAATGAACTACAAAATCTAAACTGTCACACAGATGTGACAGAAATGGGTTGTTTCATACAAGTCAATGAAGAATTAACAATCAAGTACAGACACCAGCACTAAAATTCATGGGTTGGCACATCAAATTAATACTCATTATGAAATTCTATCCACCTTTTCACTGTCAGAACAAAATATAAATACAGACTCCATAAAGTGATATGGTTTTTTAAAATAAAACAATTTAAGTTTGGGGTATATAGGATTTTCTCTATTAAAAATAACTGATAACTTTTATCAAAAAAGTCTCCCAACTTATTCAGTAAAACTACATAAAAAGAAGCTAGAGTAAATGAACAGAAGCCTGAAGCTTAGAAATACAACATCCATTTCATTTGCCTGGGAAAGTCTTTTTGCCTGCTATCGTGCACAATTACCCATCGTTCTCAGAAGTGCCCTAGCATGGGCACTAAGGTTATTTTCCTCATCAAGCTCTTGTGGGACATGTAACTTATGAAAGACATAGAGTTGCCTCAGAAAATTCAGATGTAGCAAATTACCTTTAAAAAAAATTAAAAGGGTTGGGGCATAAAAAAAATTAAAAATCACGGAAACATGAGTTTACAGCCTTCATAAAATAGTCAGCACACATGAACGCTATGGAAACTGCGTGTTTTAGCTTCACATTGTAAGCTGTATCGTTTTGTTTTGAAGACAGGGTCTCAACTTTATAGCCCTGGCTGTCCTGAAACTCACTCTATAGTTCAGGCTGGCCTCCAACTCACAGGGATCTACTTGTCTCTGCCTCCAAAGTGCTGGAAAGAAAGGTGTGCCCGACCACTATCCGGCTGGCTGGAAGCTATGTTTTCAAAAAGTCTGTCTGCCTGCTCCCCCCCCCCCCGTCTCTGTCTCTCTGTCTCTGTCTCTTTCCTCCTCTCCTCTCTTCCTCTCTCACTCCTTCTCAGAAATCAAACACAAGGGGGAAAAAAAAAACATGAAATTCTGTTAGAGGAAAGAGGGAAATCAAGAGAGACTCTTTTCTTATCATTTTAGTTTGACATATTTAATTTTTCTAAGTATTTATTTTATAAAAATTAAAAATATTCAGAAACCACAATTTATACATATTTCTCAAAGTTTTATATGCAAAGTCACCAAAATTATTCAAGATTATCTATGAAATCCTAAAAGATGCCCAAAACAAAACAAAACTTGGCATTGCTTGGGTATTGCTGAAACTCCCTACCCCCATTCCGAGAAAAATAAATCATAGCCACAACACTTAAAGGTAAAGCACCAGGCAGGAAAAGGCCCCGAGAACAGCCCCTGCTGTCATAATAGAAAAAATGTGCCCCTTAACGAAAGACAAGACACTGAGGGTTCCACACCTTCCGGCCAACACACTCCTGACTCACCATCTATCAAGCAAACATGAAGAATAAAAGTATACTACTTGATGTTTTTGACCATGAGGTATTTGCAAACAAAGCTTTTCTTCAGAGACAATTGGATTAGCTGGGGTTTGTTTATTATTATTTATTTTTATTAACCTGCAGGATTTTTTTGGTTTTGATTTTTTATTATTCTTATTCTTGGGGTGGGAATATGTCATAGAATGCATGAGGAAGTCAGAGGACAACTCCTTGGAGTAGACACACTGTCCCTCCACCTTTATGTGGTTTCCAGGGATGTCACTCAGGTCATCAGGTCTACATAGCAGGGGCATTACCCTCTGAGCCATTTCTCAAGTTATCAATCAGGTTCTGTTAACTTAGCATTTGACTAAACCGTGAAGCACAGAACAAACATTCCTCTTCCTTTCCCCAGCCTCGATACTAACACTTTATTCAATCTATTCTTAAAGATCTACTCGTTTTAAGTAAATTTCCTGGAACTATGCTCTCTCTTATAAGCAGAAGAAAGTAATATTAACCATGTAAGCCCATAAGCTGGGCATTTAGGCAAGAACTGAGAATTCTCCAACAACTTCTGAATAAACAATGTTTCCTAAGCAAATACTCTATGGTCTTCTAATGTGACCTGAACTCTGTACAGCAGACAGCTGACAAATTATCACACAGGAGGACCTGCATGATAAACTAGTCATACCAAAAGTTTGTACCCCGCACTACCTTTAAAAGAGAGACTCCACAACTGTCCTGACCTTATCCCTTAAAACTGCATCTGACAAAGCTGTCTTTGGGTAACTGATTTCTACTGCCAGTGGATGTCCACTGGAAGGAAACACGGGCACGGTTCTGCTACCACTGCACAAAGTACACACAAAATTATCCAATTTAAATAGTTGGAAGTCTACCAAGATAACCCGAATTAATTTATTCTCTATTGTGTTCCCCAAGCTAGCGCTTAGTTTGTGGCAAATATTGGAGGGGGAAAGGTTGGTGACTATGGAATCCTGCAGGATGCTTTCTTAACAGTACTTAACATAAAGTTGTTCCTGTAAGTCCTCTATCAGCATCCCTTGAAACAATACCTTGCTCAGTTATTAAAGACTTCATGAATGCTGGGATCGGATGTTGTTAAGATTTTTAATATAAAAGGAGAAAAGACTATCACAACAATGGTGGTGTGACCCAGAAGACCGTGCTATGACAACTGTCTTACCCCTTCTACATTCCATCCTCTCATGCCAAGTCTTGTCACAAGCACGTTTTTACATGTGCTACTCTGGCCTTTACAACCCTGTGACAGTAATTATTTGTTCATTGAGCATCTTCTGTGACTATGTGTGGATGCCCTGCAGATGCCAGGTGAAGTGGACACTGATCCTGACCTAAGAGTTTCTATCAATTTGAGGAGCTCAACATTGATCTAGAGCAGTGGTTCTCAACTTGTGGGTCAAAACCCCTTTGCAGGTCCGAAGACCCTTTCACAGGGGTTACATATTAGACATTTACATTACAACCCACAACAGTAGCAAAATTAAAATTATGAAGTAATGAAAATAATTTTATGGTTGGGGGGGTCACCACAACACAAGGATCGAAGCATAAGGAAGATTGAGAACCACTGGGGTAGAGTATCTACTCACAACAGGGGAAGGAAGTGTGATGGGAAAGGCATCAGAAGACTTGGAGGAAAAGCAGGCTCTGGACAGAGGCAGGGGTCTGTGTTAGAGCAGGGCTCTGCTCAAGAAACTATTCAGGGCTATGCAAGCCAGAGATTCTTTGGAACAGCAAGGAAGCTTTATCCCTGAGCCTGAAGAAGTCCGGGGACTACACACAATAGCTACAGCATCGATACAAAGCAGAGACTCACTCAACAACAATACCCTAAAAGTCCTCTTTTGTCCCTTCTTTACTCTTCCGTCAGTGCCTCCCAAGGGCTAAAGCCAAACAAAAGCCCAAGAATAGAACGCTGTGTAGCCAGAGGCGACAAAGCCTTCTGAGGCACACCAAGAGAACAGAGAACGATTCTAAAAGGAGCAGCAGCTCAGGTCACACACTCAGACTGAGGGACAAGGAAGAAGCTCTCTCTAAGAGTATTTTCCAGATCTAGATGCTGACTTCAAAGGAAACCAAAATTAGCAGCTGAGTCAGGAAAATCCTAGAGTTTGAGGAGCAAGGTGAGCAGTGGGTGATACATCCTGGGGCCACTGACAGAAAAAAAAAAATTCCCCTTACGCTAATTTCCTAGATTCCAGACTGTTTGGCAAAATCTTGGTTCCTGGAAGATTCCTTCTTCCACTACTTATAGAATATGGGGGCGGGGTGGGGTGAGCTGGTGTGATGTGGGGTGTGTGTGTATATAAATTAGATTTTAGGTTCCCTTCCTTCCTGTTCTAGGAGCCCCTGAAGCAAATGCCTACAGGTTAATGTAGGTTTAGGCAGACAGTGAATACTCCATTACACTGGAGGGCCAGTAACTGAGCTCACTTAAATAAAAACAGGAAACTGTACATCTATGAATATAGAAGAACCTATAAGACAAGGTCTTCTATGGTATGACAAAAAAGGCTAAAACTTGAATGAACTAATGCAACTTCAAAACTTAGAAAGATTAATGTAGTCAGAATTTAAAACAAGCTCTAGAATGCTAAGAAGCAAAGCAAAACAAACAAAAACCAGTAACTCAGTTGAAAATGCTTATTTCACAAAAACAGAACAAGCTATAGTCAATATAATAAAGCCAAGTTCTTTAAAGTGTCTCCAGAAATAAGTAAACTTCAAGGTCTGGACTGTCTGTCGTTGATGCTCACTGTCTCTGTGTCTGTCTGTCTGTCTCTCTCTCTCTCTCTCTCTCTCTCTCTCTCTCTCTCTCTCACTCTCACACACACACACACACACACACACACACACACACACACACACAGAGCAGCAGCAGTCACCACTTACTCATGGCAGAACCACGTATGTACTGGCTCTGTGAAGGCCAGGCGTTTATTAGGTTTCCAAGGACATGTTTAAGGATAATGGAGGAAACAGCAAATAGAGTTAAGCATGGCCCATTTTTTTGTATTTTGTTTTTTTTAAGATAGGGTTTCTTTGTGTAGTCCTGGCTATCCTGGAACTTGCTCAGTAGATAAGGCTTGCTTTGAACTCAGAGATGCACCCACCTCTGCCTCCTGAGTGCTGGGAAGAAAGGCCTGTGCTGCTCTGGCACCCAACCTTTAGAAATGAAAATGTCACCCCTTTCTAATTCCCTTGCATGCTTCCTTCTCTAGCATGCTTGCTTCTTCCTATGAGACAGTGCATCCAAACCAATCTGTGCTAGTATTGCTATTAGTGTTATTTCAACTACATCAGAAATCATATAGATATGGGGGGTTGGGAAGACTCTAAAACCTGCCACCATCACAGCACTGTTTCTAAACATTTTTCCAATTCCCTGTGGCACTTGTAAGCAACCAGTTCAATGACCTAAGAACAAATTTAATTCGTGGCAGAAAAAAAATGTCCTTCCAGTACGACTGAATAAAAGGTTTTTTACATTTACAATATAATTGTTCGTATTCTGATCATTTATATCAAGTTCAAAGAAAATTTCATTTCCCCAAATTCTGGCAATTAGACAAATACCAACATTCCTCAGGAATTTGTGAAGCCAGTCCCCCCCGGGCCAAGGAACCATTTCTCTTGTCACTGACAGAAGGGACAAACATGGCGCCTATTAACATACCACACTGCACGCTGGCCTCCAGGCTCCCTCAGCTCTCACAAGTACCTGCTACATATATCAGGTTCACACTGAGCGAACATTCTAGCTCTTTCACACACAGGTCCCCCCTAAACTTCCTCCAGCTCAGGAACCCCCTCCCCCAGCTTCTCAATCTCCTTATAACCCTGCTATGTCAGCTATGCCCTCTCTAGGTCTTCTGGGTCTTCCTTTCTCACATACACCCACCCCTTCTCATGGCCTGAGCCCCAGTCTGCTGGCCATGCTCCGTCTACTTCTTTGTTTCTCTGTGCTGGACTACTCCAGATGCCTCTGGCTGCTCTATCCCTCATTTCTACAATAAAAACGTTCGCTGTAACCAGACCATGGAGTGGTCATGTCTCCAGTTTACACTACTTGCTAAACACCTACAATGTTCTACTGGGCTCAGAAAGCTCAACTCCAAGTACCACACTTGCGATTGCTACACTCGTGAACTGAAGGGCACTTAAAAGTAATCTGAATTTCTCACCTTCCCCTTTTCTCTCAAAGCAACAGGAGACTCTAGAATTCCTTTACCCACAGCTAGTCTTAAGAACCAGAACCCTTCTCTCCCTAGGCAGAAATATTGTTTTAGACTTTTTCCTACGTTAAAGAAATCCTCTGATCAGGCCAGGGTGTAGTGGCACACGCCTGTAATCCCAGCATTTGGGGGACAAAGACAAGGAAATCATGAATTCAAGACAAGCCTGAGCTACATGAGAAGATTGTCTCAAACAGACAAAAACTAAAACAAAATAAACAAACAAAAACCCCTGAGACCCTTGTCTGAAGGCGGCAAGTCACAAACTTTTCATTTGGAAGGAGTCCTGGCGTCACCCAGAAGGAACGCTGCCCTGACTGACCAGTAGGACTCCAGACAGGCTTTTCCTTAGAGCTATTTGCATTACATCACAGCTCTTGATCCAATCATACACTATATGCAGCTATCCACAGATAACTATATTCAACTTACAGAAATAAGACAGTTTGTCCTGGGTCTTTGGGTGCTCATTGTGAGGACCCTCTGTCATGTAAAACTTTAATCTGGTAAATCTGTTCAGTATTTCTCTCCCGGGTAAGGAAACATAAGGAAGAGACCAGCCTACATAGCCAGACACTCCATTAGTGACAAAGGCTCCAGGATACAAAGATGAGTAAAAACTTTTATTGCTAGCAAATTACAACCTAACAAGAATCAGATATGGGAACCAAAAATTAACATTTACCAAAAGCTATAAGAGAAATGAACACATTCTGTAATGGCACATAAAGTACCTCATTGCCTTCTTTTACACATTTTACCTTTCTAAATCAAAATGTGGAAAATATGGGTGCTATGCTCTAGGATTCAACCCAAAGCTTAACCACTTGAAATGTGGATTGTAATCTAAGTAAAAAGGAGAGAACAAAGAGAAAAGAGCTCAGAGGCTAGACAGGCTCTAATGAGAAACTGCTCACAGGGAACGCCTGGTTTCAGACAGCTGAGATGAATTCATACCCACTGTGGAGGACCTTACAGGGATGCCAGGAAGTGGATGTGGAAAGGTGCCCAAAGCAGAAGCATGGCGGTGACTCAGTCAATGTGTTTTTGAGTGAAGAGGATGGGTGTGGCTTGCCTCACAGTCATCAGATTTCCCAAAAGTCTAGCTGAGAGAGGGCAAAGGACTCAGAGCTGTATCGTAAGAAAACATGTCAAATCCAAGAGATATTACTAAAGCTGAAAGCCTCAGACGTGGGGAATAAGGTGCAGGGAAAATCGCTTTATATGGCTGAGTGGTCGCCTTTGTTAAAATATTTAAAGAGGAAGATTAGCTTTAAGAATAGCAGTAACTCGGGGTTGGGGATTTAGCTCAGTGGTAGAGCACTTGCCTAGCAAGCGCAAGGCCCTGGGTTCGGTCCCCAGCTCCGAAAAAAAGAAAAAAAAATAGCAGTAACTGTCTAAATCTTTATTGAAAAAAATTTCAAAAATATAATTTATGCTAAGTACAGTAACAATAAACACTTTCCCTTGTAGCATAAACATTACTATGAACATCAGTTACTTCTCCACAGTGCAGCATTCAGGGATAGACCCTGACCCATCCCAGGGTCCATCCTCGAATACTTTAGTAGAAACATGTGATTACTGTCATCATCGCTACCTTTCTAAATCAAAATGTGGAAAATAAGGGTGTGGTGCTATACCTGCAGGAAGGTAACCCCTGCAGGAAGGTCAAGAGTTCAAGTACGGTACCGAAATCCTGTTTCAAAAAGTACAAACCACACAACCAACTTTCCAATGAAAAGAGATCACAGCAAACAAATCTACCCTGAACTAAACCTGCAGATCTTCAACATGACTGTGCTCAATTTAGTTTTCAGCCTCTCACTTACTAAGACATGCTTCAAGTACAAAGTCATTCCTGTTCAAAACTGACTCAGGGCACTCAACTTCAAAAAAAATTGTTTCTTGTTTAAATTTTCAAACTAAAATCCCTTTCTTAGTGATGTATGCCTGACCTGGAGTACATTAAAACAATCTGGCTTCTATTTAAATAATCTCTTGTAGAGATGCACAAAAAAAGTTTAAAAATCATCCAAATAAAATTAAAAGATAAGAATGTTAGTACTAGTAAGTATGGGGTCCTAATGGTTGTTCCAACACAGGCCATGTTGCAAAGGATGACCTGTGAGCAATTTCATGAGAGCTCCCATTTTTTTAAAGTCGCTGCGAACGTTTTCAACTGCAACTACCACTTTAAGACCATTGCTAGCTTTCCCACTGAAAAGCCTGGAAATACTTACTTGGCTTTCAATTTCTGTAATGCAACTAAAAATGTAAAACAATTTAATCATGCAGTATCAAGTCTTCACATTAAAAAATGTTCTTCAACCTAAATCTCAAGCTTTCAAGATTAAAAAAAAATTAAGTACAGCAGGAAGGTCAGCAGGGGCCTTCCCTTCCTGCTATATTAATCACAGGCAACTTTCCATAACTGAGCTAGGGCTGACAACCTTAAAACCTTCGCTACAGTTGTTCCATGAACCCCAAAAGGTTATATTGAAGTTTCCAAAATATTTGCAGCAGCAACTTAAAAACAAAACCACCTCCCTCCCTAGCCACCTACCCACCAACAGCAGCATCCATCACTGACACACAAATGCAGGGCCAAGCTCCAGCACAACGCTTAAAAACATCCCAAATTCTACTTGGCCTGCAAGGGAAGAGTCTACATTTAATAGGCGCTGGGTCAGAGTTGAGCTTTCGAGTTTAGAGCTCAACTGAAATGATTGTGAGTCAGTCAGCCTTCTAAAGGAGAACCGAGTTCCACAGAAGTCTTTCCTAAACAGGACAGTGGCGCCACAGAGGGGAGCTTGGGGGCGTGAGCTGAGGGGAGGCGGCCCCTCGCCCGGACCGAGGGTCTACTCACTCCACTAGCGGCCAGCAGGAGAGCCATTCGCCGCGGCCCGCCGTCGTCTTAGGGGAGGGGCCCCTCCCCGCCCCGGATGCCCCTCCGCGCCCCGCACCCCAGCCCAGGAGCCGCCTGAGGACGCCCTCTCCCGCCCTCCCCAGCCCTCCCCCTGCGCCGCGGCCCAGGCACCGCCCCGATTGGCTGGCCCTGGCAAAGAGGCCCCTGGCGATTGGCCACGGGTCACCTGCATGGGAGGTGAGCGGCTGGCGATTGGCGGTTGGCCCCGTTGGGCGTCAAGGCCGAAGGAGCCGCGAAGGAGCCCCGGTGGCTCAGGTCTCCCACCCGCGAGAGCTGGGGAAAGGCCTGGAACTGGCTTCACCTGCGCCAGCGGCTTCGAGCTCTCCATCACCATATTTTGGCAGCTGGTGAGCTCAGAAGTTCCATCTTGATAATTGATTTTGCCTCCAGAAAGTTGTTTCTGTCCCACTAGGAAGGCCGGAGAGGAGGAAACACTACAGCCTACCAGTAAACAAGAGCTTGGGTGTCTGTTTTACTTGTAGGTGACATGTCCGTGGGCTTGCTGTTTTGACAGCACCGTAAGGAGTGTAGGTGGCTTGTGAAGAACTTCAAGAATCCGAATGGTGTAACTGTGAAGTTCAGGCTTGGAGGACCTGGACAGAGGCCCAAAATGCAGGAAATCACAGACACCAGTAATAACAAGTTGCTTTTCTGCTCTATTTTTCCTTGGTATCTTGACCCTTCCTAAGACCTCCGAAGCACCCAATAGTTTGCTGTGGTTTTGTGGCGCAGAGTTCAAGCAATACTCAACTACACTAACACTACACTGCTGCACTCATTGCTTATGGTATTTTTAGTTGATGTAAATTGTTCCAAAATGTTCAACACGAAGTTCATTCTGATCCTTTTTTTATAAGCATGGAATTTTCCCATGATCTCTATCTCAGTAAGTGAAACCACTATCATCCACTCTAAAATGCAAACTAAAAATGTAGCAGTCCTTAGGGACCTCTCTTAGTCCTCACTCAAATCTATCAACCAAGTTCTATAATTCTTAACCTCCTAAATGTGTTTTCAATTCTAGCTCTCCTCATATCCAAAATAATAGCCCTTCTTGGAATAATTTCCTCACTAGAGTCTTCCTGAATCTACCAATTCACTCTCAACTAAGAGCTAGAGTGTATTTCCATAGTATCTCACTATCAATTAAAAAACTTGCCTCAGATTTGCACGATACAAAAGGATATGACTCAGTATTTAACACTGAACTGTACAAATGTTTTATAGCCCTACCTGCATCTTTCAACTTGCACCCCTATTTTTCTGCACTCCACACAACAGTCCTTTTGAAGCTTCTTTAATTTGCCAAGAACCTTCCACGCTATTTCTTTCACACTATCGTCTTGGTAACAACTTTTGACTATCAATTTCTCACCATCATTTCTACACAATTTAAATTCTTTCTATTTTGGGTCACCAGTAGCCTATGAAACTTTTTCATGGAATTTACCACAGCTACAATTTTACTCAAATTATCATTTGAGTTCTTTAGTAATTGCTTTGGGCCTTAATTCATATGTGATAAAATGTGAGTGAGGTGATCTGGATGACAGTGGACCTCAGGACCAAATGTATGAGTGCTTGGTCTCCAGTTTGAGCTGTCTGGGAAGGATCTGGAAGTGTGTCCTTGCTGCTAATGCAGCTTAGTGGTTGTGTGCTTGTCTATGAGGCCCTGGAGTTAATCCTCAGTAATAAGTCAAAGACAAAATGATCTATCAAGTCATGTTATCATACTTTACTTCCCTGCTGCTGTGGTAAAACACTGACCAAAACGCATGTTTGGAAAGGTGGAAATTTTAGTTTACAGGTTACGGTTCATTATTGAGGGAGACCAGGAAACACAAGGCAGGAACTTGAAGCAGAAACCAACAGAGAGACTCTGCTTACTGCTTCCTTCCAGTACTTGCTTGGCTTGCTTTATTACATAATCTGCCCAAGGGCAGGACCACCTATAGAAGGCTGCTACCAACTCTGTCAATTAGCAGTCCAGAAATGCCCCCACAGAGTTGCCTACAAGCAAGCTAAGGAAGGCAGTCTCTCAAAATTCCCTTTTCCTAGGTGACCATAGCTTGTGTCAAGTTAATAGAAACAAAACCAAAAACCTAACCCAACACACATGTAAAGATCAAGAGGAAACAAGCACATTTTCCTAACTATAAGAAGCCTATCCTAAAAGAATGTACAATTCCAAATACTACATATAACATTTGGGGGCAAAGCAAAACTCTGGAAACTATAAAAGGTCAGGACTATGAAAAGAGAAGGATAAACAGGTAGAATGTCAAAATTATTTTAAAAAAATTGTGTGTGGGGGGGTATTTTGTCTGCAAGTGTGTATGCAAGCCTGGTGCCCACTGAGGTTAGCGGAGGCTATCAGATCACTGAGAACCGGAGCTATTGTTGGCTATAAGCTGATTTGTGGGTGCTAGGAATCCAAGCTGGGTCCTCTGGAAGATCACCCAGGTGTTCTTAACTCCTGGGTCATCTCTTTGGCACCCAGAGCATTTTGAAGGTAGGAAAACTACTAGGTATGCTACTGTAAGGCCATACGATACAAATTTGTCCAAACTCATAAGCAATATAAAGAATAAACTTTAACCAGTGATGGTGGTACATGCCTGCAACTCTAGCATTTAGGAGTTAGAGGCAAGATCATCCTTGGTGAAATAGTGAGATGGAGACCAACCTGAGCTACATGAGACTTTGCATCAAAAAAACTCCAAAACCCTCAACAAAACAAAACCTATGTGTTATGCAATAATGTGTCACTAGAAATCACCAGTGAGAACAAATGTACCATCCTGGCAGGAAATACACCATGCACGTGCGGGACAGGGATATGACAAACAGGAAATCACTGAACCTCCCCCAACCCCCCGTCTCCCTTTCCCCTCCTACCCCCAATCTATCTCTCTCTCTCTGGCTCAGAACTGAAAACTATTCTAAAATATAGAGTACTTTGTTGTGTTCTAAGCCAAACCAATAGTTCTCTTGGCATTGACCCTGCAACAGAGGCAAGTGACTAGAGCAGATGTAAGACAACCCAAGTTTCAGAAATGGTCTATATAGCCTCAATATTTTTGCCTGTCTGTCTTCAGAAATTTCAAAACTGATGTCAGCTAGTCAATTCCTATGTAGGAACTTAGGCCAGATGGAGCACATATATCACTTGGCATATAGGAAAAGCAATGCCTATCTTACAATCAAAGCAGGGAAACTGCAGTTAACACACTGTCGAACAGAAATATTTGTTCAAAATTAGAATTAGCAGCCCCTCCACAGGCCCATGATGCTTACTATAGTGCTTCACCACTGAATCCTCGGTGTCTCCTCACATGGGACTGGCATAACACTGGGTGCTTAAAAATGCCATTGGGGAATGAAATGCCAGGTATTGTGTATAACAGTCTCAACACACTGAAGGGGAGGTAAACAGAGCCAGTGTAGGGGACACACAGGGAAGAGGAGGACAAGAGACTAGTCTTTAGTACTGTTCAATTTTTAATTATTTATTTGATGGCTAACTATTGCCCTAATTTTCATAGATAAGATTCTGCATTGGTCACTTAACTTTATTCTGAGAGAACTTCTAGATTTTATTTTTAAAAACTTACATTACTAAATTCAGTAAGAAATATTCAGCTCTTTGCCACAGGTAAATAAAATTGCTTTCTATTACTTAATTCTCAAATTTAAAATATATAACACAATTTTAAAGATCCATCTCTGTGTAGTATATCAGGATTAGTAAGGTTAGAAATGAAAATGTGTTTATTTCTAGAGAAACAGTAGAAAGGGAAACTATAGTATTTTATATATTTCTACAGAAATAGGATTTCTCTGTATAGCCCTGGCTGGCCTTAAAGTCACAGAGATCCACCTCCCTCTGCCTCCTGAGTGCTGGGATTAAAGACTTGTTTTACCATACCTGAGTTTAAGTTTTTAAGCATGTGTTGTTCATGTCATTATCACATTTTTAAAATATTTTTATTATTTGTGTGTGCGTGTGTGTAGGCATGTTTGAAGGTCGGAAGACAGTGCTGTGAAGTCAGCTCTCCCTCTACACTTACAGTTTCTGGGGCTTGAGCTCAGGTCGCCAGGCCTCCATGGCAAGAGCTGTAACTGCTGAGCCTGTCACAGTGTAATCCCAGTATGGTTTCTGCTCTCTTCTTTATAGGAGAGTGACTCCATAAAGACAAGGACCATGGGTACTTGTATACACCCACATACTCTTGGCAACTATTACAATAGAAGACGACAGTGAATGTTGAATAGACACATAACTTCTCTATATTCTTTGTATGCTGAGTTGAACAGGCACCACTTAAAACCTAACATTTTTATAAAGGGAAGGCAGAAAAGCATACACAAGATTTCTATTAAAACACGCAGTGAAAATGGAATCTTGGCAGTTAACGGAATAACCTCTAGCTATCTGTAAAAATGGACCATCTGTTCTTAGTTGCTTCCCAGAGTTCAGAACAGTCGCGCTATAACTAGATCAAAAAAACTCATCAGAAAAATAAATCCTAGAGAATCCTAAATTCTAACTTAAGAGCCTAAAAGTTTCCTCAGAAGGAGCAATGGCTCTGTTGAGAGCCTCAAGGAGAAGCTGGAGGAAGCCCAACTAAGTGGCTTTTTCTCCGCACTATTTTACCTGTGGAAGGAAGGGATGACACATGTGCACGGCAGGCATTTCCTTGTAGGAGTGGGGGTGAGGCACTTGAGGGAGAAAGTAAAACATACCCGGTTTTCTGTGTAATGCTAAAAATAAATCTAACAAAGCCAAGGGAAATGACATAGTTGTAGTAAACAACTGTGTACTCAAAAAGTACTTGGTGTATTAATTTAACCCTCAAGAAAAGTTCTCGAAACCTTCCTATATTCACTGGCAATGGTGGCACATACCTGTAATCCTGCACTTGGAGGGTAGAAGGGTAAGAGAATCAGGAGTTTAAGGGCAGCCTCAGCAAAACATCGTTTGAAGTCAGCCTGGTAGGCAACTTGAGGCTGGTGAGATGGATCAATGGGTAAGGCTACTTCATATTGTTGTGGTGACTCAATCATAAAATAAACCATGCAGGGAATCCTTGGCTACCCCTGTAGAAAGGTCTTCTGACCCCCAAGGGTTATAACCCACAGGGTGGGAAACTGTTCCAAGCTCTTGATCAAATTAGCCAAAGTCATTGTCTCATTGCATTGTAAGAATTCTTTAGTCTCTGGTGTTTAGCTGTGGCCTCATTTTTTAGGCTTTTTAAAATAACCTATTCATCAAGATCAGATAGTAGTAAGGACATTATAATAAAATACCTGATAAACTTTAAATGCCATATAGCCTTATAAATTTAAATGTTTTAAAAGCTGTTTTTTTTAATCTAGTTTTTAATTTTCTATAAAACTCCAAAATTTTCTTTAAAGGAGTTGTGTGTTTTTGCAATATCAAAACAAAGTCTCTTTTTTAAGATGCAGAGCATAACCATAATTTTTAGAAGGCATAACCAAGTTTTAACAGAGTAACAATTTAGTGTCTCTAAAATCAATACCAAGCAGATTCCTTTGATGTTATAAAATTTGACTATAGCAAGAAGATTCTTGTATATGTGTGCATAGAGGCACAGCTTTAATACCTCATTAATCAAGCATAGTTTTAAATCTTATTTTTATAAACTTAAGGTTTTTAAGACAGGACAGAAATTATTTGGCTCTCATCCTGATTTAGCAGTGTCTGTGGAGACCTGCTTCCTTGGTCAGCTCATGCCATTTGTTGCTGCCCAGAATGGCTCCAACCCTGAGGCATGACTTTAAGCTAACATTTTGTTACAGATGTTATACATTTTTAACCATATCCAATAATATATAAGCTAATAATCTATAATCTATACAGAGCACAGTAAACTCATACATTCAAGCCAGTCAGAAACAAACATACAGTGGGCACATACAATTATATATTTAAAATAGACAAACTTTCCTTACTTTCTCCAGCTGCAATTCCAGGGGACACCTTGCTACTAAACCTAACTGTCATGGGCACTGTGGTTTTGTAGCAGAACTAGCCATCTTCCTTACCGGAAAAGCTGAGAAGCTACAGGTTCCCCTTTAAGAGCAGCTTGTACAAATTAGGCAGCCCCTGGCTTGCTGAATGCTTGACTCAGGCAGGAGGTGGGGCTTCTCCTGTCTCCTAGCTGCTAGCGCAGGGTTCTTTGAGCAACATCAGTTTATCACCTTTGTTGCCCTAATTCAACCACTTTTTTCTGAAAATCCTTGAAATAAGTTAAAATTAAGTCAAGGGCGAATGGCCAACAGATGAAGCTTGGCCCTTTCCTCCAAATATGAAACAAAGAACAACAATTAGGCAATTAAATGAAACCACAGCCAGAAAATTAAAGACATGGACAAACCAGCATGCCAAGGACAACCAATAGAGTTGGGAAGGAGAGGGAAGAAAACCAGATGTCCCACCAAAGTGGGGGCCCGACCCAGATCAGGGGTTCCTCCAGTGGGAACCAAAGAGGAACAGCATGTGCCCTGGCCGCCTCTGACCTTAGGAGCAACACTGTGTCCAGTTTCTTCTTTCTTGGGTTTAACCAAACAGGTGCCAAAGAGAAAACAAAAGACAGGCTTCCCTCTGGAGGTTTTATGCTTCAAACTGAAATCCCTCAATGCAGATGATTACAAACCAGAGACCTGGGCAGAATGACTGGATGCCTGGCCAACATACCAAATGTTCTGGGGTCCACTTAAATCCAACATAACTCAAACATCAGGTAAATGTAGATGACAAAAATATATTGTAATCAAACAACTATTGATAGATCAGGGCTGCAGAACAGACTTAGGAGCTGAACTGCTGAAGGACATTGCATAGCATATTCAGGGGATTAAACCATAAAGCGAGGGGGTGTAGGATGGGCTCTATTGTCCAGTCATACTTTGACATACTTTGAGTAAGGAAGTTTTCATCAATCAGGATAGAGTAGGTTCCTGGTCCTGGGAACATGAACTTAGCTTGACTCTATCCAAAAAATTCAGAAGTTGTCCTTGAGATGTCTGGACTTAGACAACTGTTCCTTATAAACTGTCTCCGAGATGTCTGGATTTGGATAACTGTTTCCTTATAATGGTTCAGTTATTGGGAAGTCTCCAGCTCCTCTAGGACTTGGGACCTTGAACTTAGTTTCTCCCTAAGTTCTCCCACCTGTCTAATCAAATGAAGTCTAAAAGCAAAATGGCAGTACTTAGAATAAATTTCTTATACTTGTTCCTACTATACCCTGCCTGACAACCTAAGATTGATCCCAAAACCCACATAGTAGGAGAGAACTGACTCCTGCTAGTTGTTTTATGACCAAACACACACACACACAGTACATGTTCCCAATTAAATAAATGTAATCAAATGAATTTTAAGTGAAAGCTTTCTTACTTAGACAGGCACACCTGAAAATTACTAAAAGACTAGACTCGTTTGCCAGCCAGTATCTAAAGACTCACCCTGTGTGTCTACACGAGCTTGGCAGCCAGCTGTGTGGTGCTCAGACTCTGGCATCTCCTTAAAGACTTCCCAGCGACTCTGTGCTTTCTAGCCTTGATGGAAACTGTTGCCACACCTCACTTTGTATGCTGGTGTTTTACTTCTGCATACAAGCTACCAAGCTTTCCTTACCCACTCAGCACGCTCTTATACGAGCTGTTCTCTCCTTTCTTTCTAGGAGTTTGAGATCAATACAAAAAAGGGTATTCTAATTTCATTTCTGTTGCTGTGATAAAATACCCTGACAAAAAGCAATATACAGGGAAATGGGGTTTATTTTGGCTTACATTTCCAGGTTATAGTCTATCATTATGGGGAAGTTAAAGCAGGAACTTCAAACAGCTAGCCATATGATATCCATTGTCAAGAGCAGGAAGAAATAAACATGCCAGCTCTCTGGCTTCCTTGCTTGTGCTCAGCCTGATATTTTTCCATTTATATAAAATTCAAGACTTCCTGTACCTAAGGAATCTTGCTATCCACAGTGAGCTAAGTTTCCTCACATCAATTAACTTAATTAAGACAGTCCTTCCAAAACATGCCCAGACCACTAGAAGATCATCCCCCTTTAAGATTCCCTTCCCAGATGATTCCAGATTGTGTCAAATTGATAAAATAACCTTTACAAGGGGTAATTTATAAAACTGCAGAACAGCAGCAAGGAAGTTCTATTTTGTTATTGACCTAAGGTACAGTGCACACAAACTGCATATTTAAGAACAGTTAAGAACCATTTTTTGATCCTTATAATCACAGAAGCTATTTGCTATACAAAATATGATTGATTTATTTAATATTGTGAGTGTGCAAAATATGTTTGATTTATTTAATATTATGGGATGCTGTGTTGTAGTGCATGTGTGGAGGACAAAGGTCAACTGTGGACTTAGGGTCTCTCCTTGCACCTTTACATGGGTTCTAGGCATTGAACTTGGGTCACCAAGCTTGCATAGTGAGTACCTTTTACCCACTACAACTCTCCAGACTATAAACATCTTATTACCAACTTATTTCTAACACAGACTTAAAAAAAATGTAAAGGTTTATGCTTAAGCAGCTGCCTGAGAATTTTCAAACTGAGCTCTGAAGCAATCTCTACAACCATCTTCTGGAGATAAGCATAATCAACCTATTTAAAAGGTGATATGTATGTATGTGTGTGACGGTGTGTGATGGTGTGTGTATCTATGTATTACATGTACCCATGTTTTCACGTGCATTTGGAGGCCGAGGAGTACGTTCTATTACTCCAAATCTTGGTCTCTCAAGACAGTTACTCACTGAAATGAACTGGTAGGTAGTTGGACAGCAACCCCCAGAGACCTTTGTGTCTCAGCATCCCCACAACACCGAAGTTACAGGTGTACAGGACTATGTCCAGCATTTTTTTTATGTGGGTCCTGGGGATTCAAACTCAGGTCCTCATGCTTGCACAGCAAGTGCTCTGACCTGCTGACCCATCTTCCTAGCCCCGTGATCTTCAATCAACTCAGCTTAGTGGCAACATTAAAGCAAGGCTTCCAGACATGCTGTTGCCTATGTTTGTATCTATAATGAGGCCAACACTTGTACTTGACCATATCCGGACATATCATGAAAAGGTCAAATGACCTCATGGCATGTGTCATATAAAAGAAGCTTTTCCAGTAGTTAGAGAAAAGTGATTGGGATGACTAAGTCATCATACTGTACACTGAGATGCATGTGCAGTCAGATTTACAGAGAACCCTACAAGTCCACACTTATCTCATTGACAGTCCAGGTTTCTGGATTGCAGTGGTTAGCATGCCTGCCTTCTGCATTGTAAACAGCCTTGTAAAGTGGCCCCGCAAGTTGTAGTAATTGCTTGATTTTTAATTTTTCTCTCTGAGACATGTTTTACTCTGGCTGGCCTGGCACTCACCAGCCTTGGTTGACCTTCCTGAATGCTAGAAGTGTAGGCATTTGCCCCTGGGCTCAGCTTAAATGAATCTTAGATTCTATTGCTTTGTGTTGTATTTGCTCCTAATTTGCAAGTTCTTTTTTAATGTTTTTATAAAAGTTTAAATCTGAGACATCTACATTTTGCTTTATACTTGCTCACACTAAATAATATTACAGCATAAAACTTATAGTCAATCCTTTGGGGCCTGAAGATTTTTCTCTAAAATTTGAGTCCAAACTTACTCAAGCTCGTAAAACTGCTTTTTATACCTGTTTGGCAACCAAGCAAGCTGCTCACAGGCTGAGAGGAGGGAGTTAAGGGATTCAGTGGCCCTCTGGCTCTTTCCAAGGACCTTCCTAACTTAGCAGTCAACAAAGACATTAAAATGGGGATGGTGAATCACAAAACAGAAGCCAAAGCCCTGAGTATGGCATGAGAGTCTGCAGGGAGAAGGAGCTGACAGCAGCGGGGAGGAGAGCAACTGTGCATGGAAATGTCAGAGAACAGTTAACAAAGAGCAATCGAAAAGATGTGAGAAAAAGAGAAAGGGGGAGAGGCTAGAAGAGAGGAAAGAGAGAGAGCAGGCAGGGCCTGCAGGTTAACAGAGAACAGCTGTAGAAAACAGCGTCACAGGATTAAACAGTCAGCTTCTCAGTTGTGCCTCCTAGCTGCAGACTAATCACAATTTGCTGATACTCACAAAGAAACAGGGTGACCCAGGAAAAGAACGAAGAGAATAAAGATGAAGAAAGCCTTAGATGAAAACGATAGTTGGAATGGAAAACAGGAGGAACAGCTGGACACCAATCATCTACGCATAGGCACCACAGGCCAGGGATGTGGAAGTGCCACGGCACGGCTGCTTTATTGACGGTTTAGAACTGGTTTAAAGATAAAGAAACTAAGATGGAAGCCCGATATAGTGGCCTACACCTTTAATCCCAGCAACACGGAGGCAGACGCAGATAGATCTCAGTAAGTTTGAAGCCAGCCTGGTCTACATAGGGAATTCCAGGACAGCCAAACCTACATAGAGAAACCTTGTGTCAAATTCCACCCCCTTAAAACAAAAAAACCCAAAAAACTAGGGTTAAAAATCAATTACTACATCACCATAGATTTCACAGCTAGGAGAAAGGCAGAGCCAGGCCCCGAGGCACGACCTAAAATATTTCTGTTTCTGCACTTCTCTAACCACACAAGAGCTTGGGCAGTGCTGGGCAGCCTATGCACCGTGAGCACATTCTCAGTAAAATGGGCTTTCTCTCTCATCTCATGAGCTTCCTAATCTTCAGAGGGAGATGTATGAGTAAGAGAAGGGATGTACGTGAAGTCCACACTGCTCCTAGCAAAAGCTGGTGTTCAAATGTTCACTGCTAGGATTACACAGCAACACGTTCTGGGGCTACACAGCAGAGGCTCAGAGAGAGATTCCTTTTTACTCTAATGACAGCAAAAGAACTGAAGGATACGCCATGCTGTGCTGGGCTGTGGCTGACTGAAAGCATCTAAGCAGACAGGGGGAGGGAGATGTGGGGGGCACAAAGCAAAGCATGGAGCTCTGAAGACTTCCATGGAGAGTCAGATGCAAATAGAACAGGAAGTGGAAAGTACACTGAACTCCAGGAAAGAGAGCCTCAAATCACCTATTAAGTTTGACTTAATAGTAAATGCAGCCTACAAGTAAATGCAGCCCTGTAGGCCAGTGGTTCTCACACTTCCTAACACTGAGACTCTTTGATATGGTTTGTCATTTATGGTGACCCCAACCATAAAATTACTTTTGTTGTCAGTTCAGATAATATAAACATCTGTTTTACGATGGTCTTGGGTGACCCCTGTGAAAGAGCCGTTTGACCCCCAAAACCACTGTTCTAGTGGGCTTTTTCTCACGTATCAATGCCTCAGAACCATCAATGACGGTTGTTCACTTAAAGGATGCAAATGAAAACAAGTTGGTTGGGATAGGTCAAGAAACAGAGCTGCCGAGATACAACAAAACCCTAACCTGGGCGTGACTGCACTGATACCCAGTGAGGGAGTGGTGCGAGGTCACCACCTTGCTTTTACACCCACCACTCAGAGAACAGGACCAGCATCATCAGGGACAAGACAGGTTTAAAGATGAGGGCTCGAGAAAGAAAGGATGTAGGCTCAGTCTTAGCCACACTGAGGGAATTCCAGAAAACTTCTAAGGCAGAGGTAACTGGAAGCTTTATGAAGACAGGAGGGAAGAGTCATCTACAGAGTTTAGCTGAATTTATGAAAATGGCAGAGGCAAGCTACAGAGTAAAAGAAGGTCTCTGCAGTCTCAAAGAAATCAAGGTCACTGATACTTGAAAAGGAAAAAATACTTTCCCTATGAAATATGTAAAGCAGAGAAAAAAAGTTAAATCTCAGTCAAGAATGATTGAAGAAAGGGGATGAGCCATCAGCCAGGGAGAGATGCCCCTTGCCCCTTGCCCCTTGTCCCTTGTCACCTGGGGCAGGCAAGAAAGCTGGCCCTGCCTCTCACTGAAGGCAGCACAGTAGAGCTGGCCCTGGTGGCATAGAAACAGAAAGCCAGTCCTGAGATCCTGAGAGCTGGAGAGCTGGGTCTACCCTTCGCTGGCCGCAGCACCGGGTGAGTTAGCCAGGGCAGTGCTGGAGAACACGCTCTGGCGGTGTGGGTATGGGAGAGATGGCAGGCTGACCAACTCAGCTACCATGCAGGCCCACATCCAGGGCTATGAATCAGCCCACCCCAACATCTACGCCACCGAGGAACTGCTGAAGCACGTGAAGGAGCAGGTCCTGCAGATCCATGCAGGATCTCCATGACACAGGGAAACAAACAGGTATCTGAGAGGTGTCCCTGTGAGGATCCAGTCTTGATAATGGAGTTGAAACCAGACACCTCAAACCAGACCTATGACTCACTGTAATGAGCATTTGTAAGGGAAGGTGTGTGAACAGAAGGGTATACTGTGGAACTCACTACAGCTTCCACTATGAGATTTATTGTCGTCGTCGTTCTTTTTCCTTTTCTTTTGTGGGGGAGGCTGCAAAGCAGAGGGCAGATACGAAGGGACAGGAAGATGAGTGGGATTGGGATGCATGATGCGAAACTCAATAAAGTCAATAAAGAGTTAAAAACAAAAGAACCAGTGAAGAAGAAACATCTTGTTATATGAAGGGGAGAACAGGTATTTTGTGGGAGACAAGGTCTGTTGCTTATCTCTGGGAAATTCTGGCTGGACCAGAACTTACTTTATAGACTAGGGCAGCCTCAAACTCATCAAGATCCACTTACCTCTGCTTCCCAAGAGCTGGGATTCAAGCTGTGTGCCATAATGTCAGGCTGAGAATAGGTTTTTGTTAGATCGTAAACCTAATGATAAGATCTCATTGAGGAGATTCAACTGGAAATCAGCACAAGGTCCTTAAAACTGCTGGAGCTGGAAACATGTCAGTTGGGGGAGTGCTTGTCGGGCATGAAGATCAAACCTGTAATCTCAGCACTTGGAAGGTGGAGGCAGGAGGGGCAAGCTCTAAGTCATGCTCAGCTATACAATGAGCCAGCCTGGGCTACATGACCCCCCCCTTTATTTTTAAAGGAAGGAAGGAAGGAAGGATGGATGGAAGACGGAGGACTTATAAATAGTAGTAGGTATCCCATTAGAGAGAGAGAAATGAAAACTGGGATAGATACAGCCACCTCACTTTTGTGGCTTCTTATAACAGACACTAAAAGCAAAGGAAACAGACAGTGGTGGCATCAGGAATGGAGAACAGAATAATGAATGCACAATACAAACTGTCCGGAGACAAGAAATTCTAAAGTGTTGGGAAAAGCAATGCTAAAGAGCCAGGCCATGAGGTCTACACTGGGAAATGAGGTAAACAAAACTGGAAAGACACTAAAATGGCTGGGAAAAAAAAATGGATCATAAGGCTCAGACCAACATGAGGAAGAGAGGTTAGAGAAAGTAAGAGAAAAGAAAGAGGTTAGAAAAAGTAAGTAGAGAAAGTAGAGAAGGGCATGGGGCTAAGAAAGCACTCTGCCATTTGAGGTGGTGCAGGTCTTAGCAAGAGCAATGCTGTTAACCAGTCAGCACAGTCCGACAGCGAGGGAGCAGCACAGGTGTGAGGAAGAAGTGGCCCATAAGCTCATGTCCTTAGCTATGGGGACAAAACAGGCAACTAATAGACTGTGTAACTAAAGCAATGGATGAAGGAGAAGCCGCCAGCCAAGGAGCATGTACTGATATAGACTCCAACAAACAGGCTGCTCCATCTCTGCCCCAGGCCCTTCCAAAAGAGCCTGCCTCAGTGCCTGACAGTGCGGTACATGACTCCAGGTACTCAACAACCAACAGGGGAAAGGAGTGCTGCCCACTACAGTCACCTCAGCTGTTTCTAGTTAGCATAACGAACAGTTGTTGAGCACTAGTGAACTTCCAGGCACGGGAGAAGGCATGGCAACTGACATTTATGCAGCTCTTCCAACAGCAAGACGCAATTCCTGTTTGCACTGGACTCATGGCTCTATTGCAATGATGCTAAGGAAGAGGTATTGCCATGGCCCTCATCAGAATTCAGTCAGAGAGGTCAATGTTAATGAATAAATGCTGAGCCATTGCACTGGGCTACAAACCAGGCATTCCAGAGTGAGGCTCTTTGCCACACCCCACTGTCGGTGAGAAGACAGTCCTATCCACTCAAAGGAACCCACTTCATATTTCTAAATATTCTATCCTCTCTATTTACTAAATTTAAAAATACAAAGAACTTCCATATTACATCTGTTCTTAAAATGCCAAAGCTATCAAAATCTAAAACATCGCCAAACATACAAGCTCTCTTTTTACCAAACTCTAATTCTGACCCTAACATTGGATCAAAGTTGGCACCTGAATGTAAGGAGTTACCTAGCAACGGAAGTTCCATATGCTTTTAAGAGCGCAGAGGCACAGCACTTAGGAAATAGAGGCAGGAGGATCTTGAGTTCAAGGCCAGCATGGGCTACACAGCAACATCCTGCCACCACCAGCCTGCCAAAAGTACTTGTGAATTGTGCAATGACTGTGGAATGCACAGGAAGGGCCTTGGGCTTGGAGGATGGGGGCTTGTCCTCGTATGCTCTACCAAAGAGGTCAGTTCTGAGCCAAGCTGTGAAAAAAGGGCAAATGGCATTGGGTGTGGAGGAAGAACATCACTCAGAAGAATGTAGAGGCCAAGAAGCTTTAAAGTATGTTAAGAAAAGTGAGTGCGTAAAAGCACTCCATGGGTTTGCATGGGTTCTACAGCAGAGGCTCTAAGGCTGAACACACACCAGACTTTTGGATGTCAGTCTGGCCAGGCAAGCCGGAAATCTTGTCTGTCCCACTCAACACAACTAAATGTAAAACAGCTACCTTCTAACTGGACCACAAGCCTGTCCAAAGTATGCAGTGTAATTTATGCAACTATGTAAACTAAAAAGAAACTGGTAACAATCATGAAACTGCTTTTAAAAGCACACGGCAGAATGATCTACAAACCCCTTCAACTCCTATTCATTGTCTCTATCCCTTAATAACCGCATCATCAATGCTGTTTTCTAAGCCTCTGCTTGAACTCTCAGTAGTAGTAGTAAGACCCGAGATGAACCTTACCAAGTCAAGGCAATTTCTGGTGTGAGACAGAGTAAAAAAAAAGGGGTGTGTGTCATAAAGCACCAGTTTTCTACAATTCAAGCCTAAAAATAAAACAAACTCCTCTAACTGCCACAAGCCCCTGAGAGGTAGGCATAAGCAAGCACTTTCTCTACGCTGTAGAGGCATGTGCTGCTTCCGTTACTCACCCTGTTCTGTTTCCTATTCCGAAGTCACTAGAGCAGGGACAGGGTGGAGACATCTTCTATCCCATTAGCACTGTGCTTCCCATGACTAAGACATTCTGATTGGCTACCATCAGACGCATGACCGCAGTTAAAGTGAAAAGCACTCTATTAATTTTTTTTTAAAGACAGGATCTCAGACTGTAGCCCAGGCTGGCCTTAAACTCTCAGTGATGCTCCTGGCTCAGCCTCCTGAACGCTGTCACCATCAGCCACTGTACGTGTCACTGTTACTGACTATGGACCTAGACTTCCTACAACATGAGGCTGAAAACCACTGCCACCAGTCTCACTGCCACAAAGGGAAGGCTCACCTGGAAATAAGCTCTGCTCAGAATAAAGAGAATCCACAAACAGATGGAAGTCTGGGGCCAGCTAAGTACAAATTTCATACCTAGTTGGATTTTTTTGTTTTTTGTGGCCTATTTTGTGGTGAGTCCACTTTTACTTTTTTCCTAATTGTTATTAACCATGTGTATGTGGTAATAGCCAAATTCTATTAACAAGAAAATTTCAAGGTAAACTCTTAGCACCTATTAATAATTATGTCTAACTTTATAATCTGGTTTTATTGATAGTCCAATATTGATACAAAATATTTAGAAATGATTCTGGCACATTTTAACATAGCATTTCACATTCAAAACTGTGTTATATATCTTCATTCCTTTTTTTTTTTAAGAAAAATCAATATTTTTGCCTTACAGAAAACAGAAAAATAAATGCCTATAACTGTATTATGTAAGGTAAGAATAATCAACTCAGAAATTAAGAGTTCTTATTGTATTATATCAATTATTTAAAAAACAACAACCCCTTCTCCCACAAAAGAAAACCACAAACACCATGTAAAGCCTCTTACTTGAAGCTGAAGAGTATGGCGAAGAATGGTTTCTTCTAAGGCATGGATCCACTTCTCTCGCTCATCTGCATCTCGAGCTAGAACAAAACATTAGAGGTCAATGTGTGGTTTACTTTACAGGCTCATCTTAAGGAAACATCTGGTTTCTTGCACAGGTCTAATATCGAGGCAGAATTACAAAATACTCAACAATTCTAACAAAAGGAATATCCATGTTTAATAGTAGGTAGATTACTTATGCCTCAGACCAACATTCTCATGGGGAGCAAAAAAGTCGGACTATTATTTTTTAATTGCTTCATTACAGATGAAGGTTTTAAAATGTGACACATATACACAGTGGAATACCATTCAGTCACTAACAAAAATAAAAACCATTATTGTTGCAACACAGACGGAATGCATGCAATAAGCCAGGCATAGACACATAAGCACTATATGACCGATTGCTCTTGTAGTCTCCCAACAGTGGAAGTAGGGTACATAGAGTCAAGGGGGAGGAGGAAAGATGGAGAAAGGGCAGATCCAGAGATACTAAGTTACATTAGCCAAAAGCAAGCAGCTCTAGTGAGCTGTTATAGTGCTGGTTTACTGTCAATACCAATAGCTAAAAGAAAGAACTTTGAAAGCTTTTACCATGGAGAAGTGATTATGTTTGCAAAAATAGGAATGCTCAGCTGATTTAAAATAACACCATGTATATATTCATCAAGGCATATGCAGGATCTTAAGTTTTTATTATCAGTTAAAAATGATTTTAACTAAGATAAACTTCTATTAAAAAAAAGGGAAGAAGAAGGAAGGAAGGAAGGAAGGAAGGAAGGAAGGAAAAAGGAAGGAAGGAAGGAAGGAAGGAAAGAAAGAAAGAAAGAAAGAAAGAAAGAAAGAAAGAAAGAGAGAGAGAGAGAAAGAGAAAGAAAGGAAGAAAGCCAGCCAGCAGCCAGGCAGTGGTAGCACATGCCTTTAATCCCAGCACTCAGAGGTAAAGTCAGGCAGACCTCTGAGCCAGCCTGACCAGAGGGAGTTCCAGAACAGCCAGAGCTATATGGAGAATCCCTATCATAAAAAAGCAAAACAAACAAACAAACAAAAATCAGAAAGAAAGATGGAAAGAAAGACAGAAGAGAGGAAAGACAGACAGACAGAAGACAGTTACCATAAACCAAAGTAGTAAAGAATTACTGGTGAGTATTTTGTGAAGGGCAAGCATCTGGAGGAGAGGCCTAGTATTTAGGGATGTTCCTTGGCTGGCAGCATTATAAATTCCTAAGGAGGAGTTGTGTCCTGGATGACGCACTTAAGATCTGTCAGTGTGTGTGCCAAGGGTATTGGGAACTCTGTTTTCTGGTCAAATTTGAGATTGAACCTAAAAGTCTTTTTAAGAGAAAAGTTGAAGACCAGGGCTCACTAGCAAAGTGGTTCTCAACCTGTGGGGTGTGACCCCTTTGGGGGTTGAATTGACTCATAGAGGTCACCTAAGACCATTGGAAAATGATTCAAAACAAAAGCAAAATTACAGTTATACAGTGGCAACAAAAACAATTTTCTAGTTGGGGGATACCACATGAGGAACTGTATTAAAGGGGTCATAGTATTAGGAAGATTGAGAACCACTGCATTAGCAAAAGGGACTTTGGTAAATTAGGCTGTCTTGATTGGAATCCCAAAAGGGCTTCACTGTGGAACTAAGGATAAATCATAATTGAAACAACTGCTTGGTCATCTGTGTAGGCCAGGAAGATCTTAATACCTGAAGTAGACCAAGGAGCCCCCATATTTATTAGTGACTCTGCATGTGGCTAGCAAAGTGGATGAAAGAGGTCCTCCTCAGGTTCTGACTGTTCTTTCTTTCTTTTCTTTTCCTCCCTTCCTCCCTCCCTTTTCTGGGACAGAGTTTCTCTGTGGAGCCCTTGCTGTTCTGGAACTCACTCTGTAGACCAGTCTGGCACTGAATTCAGAGATCCGCCTGTCTCTGCCTTCTGAGTGCTGGGATTAAAGGCGTGTGTCATCACTGCCTGGTACTGGTATTTCTCTAAACAATGTTTAAATATAGTCCAGCACACATGTAAATATAATCTAATATACATATAGAGGTGCCTCTGCAGACGAAGTCACACATAACTGAACGCCAAGACTAACAGGGACTCCAGATTAGTTTAAGCAGCCAAGCAGTATTTTTAAATTTTACTTACTTATTATTATATTACTGTATGGCCGGCATACAGGAGAGTTTTGTTCTCCTGCCTCTCCTGGATTCTAAGGACTACATTCAGGAAGTGCTGAGCCATCTATTTGGCTCCTCGTCTTATTTTCAAATAATCAAATATGAATTCTCAAATTACAATAAATTTTAAATACATATAATAATCAAAATTAAGAACTTGGCGGATGAGTTCTAACAGCAATTAGAGACGTGGAAGAGATTATAAGAAACAGCAATGGTGGTGGCCAACCAAGGGGTATGAAGTACTAAGAGTGGCTGGAGAGGTGAGTCGGAAGTTAGGGAGTTGCTCTTCCCAGGGCCCACGCTGGGCAACTCACAGCCTCCTGCAACTACAACTCCATTAGTGTCCGACACCTTCTTTTGCCTCCCCCCGACTCTACACACACACACACACACACACACACACACACACACACACAAATTTTAAAGTACAGATAAAAGGGTTTAAAAAAATAAAGGCAAGAAAATGTAATGTGACCATGACCGGAATACCGGGGGAGATAGAGAACAGAGGTGAAGCTCCCCGAGGAGAGAGGAAAACAGGAATTAGAAATGGTCGTGGAAAAGGCAAAGAGCCCATCATTCCCCGGGGCTTGGGTGCATTCCTAGGTGATGGCACCTGCAAAGGACAGGATACTTCCATTTGCTAAGAAAAACCTCATGAACAAGATTA
This sequence comes from Rattus rattus, assembly GCF_011064425.1. NCBI lineage: Eukaryota > Metazoa > Chordata > Mammalia > Rodentia > Muridae > Rattus > Rattus rattus. Next base: position 45,721,508 of record NC_046154.1, on the reverse strand, counting down.
GGAAACATGTTTACAGTCAACACACGTCATGACTCCCGGTAACCACTACTGTATGCGTTCTTCTGACGAAATCTTACCACAATTACAAATCATGCTGACACGCAAGATGTCTTATCGCCTATGACCCATGTCGTAAGAATTCCTGACCTTTCTTGACTATACTTTAATCAGCACACCTCATCTGTAAGCCCCTACGGTGCACTTCATAAATCACTTTACATGCTTTCGTTTACCATAGGTAAAAATATACTGAAACAGTTTAATCTTTTAGACATAGCTATAGTTCCAAACCCACAAAAGTCATACACACAGCTGCTGCTAAGAAACCTTCCTCATTTCTCTCAAGAAATCTGAGCTTCCTCTTAAGTCTGTACAGTACCCCCGAAACACACATGCGTGCGCACACATACACTCATTCACACACACACACACACACACACACACACACACACACACACACACTGCCTGTTTGTAATAAACTGCAGCCTTGCTTCCTACTGACTGACTTTCTTTCTGAGACTTGAATCAAAATTTTGACTTCACTTAGCAGAGGTTCCTAAAGGACACCCTCCCACCCCAGGGATCATGGCTGGCAATTTCAAGTTGCACTGCTCACTGCTGGTGACACTACCTGGCTGAGAATTTTCAGAAATTGATGAAAGGCATTAAGCCACAGATTTCAGAAGCCTTCAGAATCCAGGTAGGTTATTCACTATGGAATCAAATACTTGAGCAAATACTGAAGGCATTCTCAGTACTCTAGAGTAAAGTGGCCGGATAACCACAGAGAACTATGTGGGTATATATATTATTAAAAGACTAGGAATTATTTCTTAGAGAGACCCAGATAGACTGTTGAGTAAAAAGGCCAAGTTTTAAAGTTAAAGTCTTTGATTCACTTTGAACTGACTGTGTGAGTTGGGAGACGTGAATCTACTTTCACTCTTCCACAGTGGATGTGTCATTTTGTCAACACAATTTATTGAACAGGCTGTTATTTGTCCAGTGTGCTTTTGACACTTTTGCCTAGAATTAGGTGGCCGATGAGTGGCTCGTGAGTAAAAGCACTTGTCATGCCAGCCCGATGACCTGGTTTGATCCCTGGAGCCCATGATAGGAAAAACCAACTCCTGCAAGCTGTCTTGTGAGTGCGATGGGCAGGCTGTGGCCACAATCCTGCCTACACTTACACACAGAGGATAGGATCATCAGTGGGGTGAGGGAGAAGAGGGGAGAGTCAACAAAAATATTCTGATGGAAAATGCCAGAATGAACTGTATGATTGAGGCGCATGTGTGTGTGTGTGTGTGTGTGTGTGTGTGTGTGTGTGTGTGTGTGTGTGTTTGTCTCTCACTCACAGAAACACCAACTGATGATAATTACATTCTCTTGGTATTATGGGCTCACTGAGTCAACTGGTGAAACTTGAGAGTCAGTGGATCAGGTAATGTAATATATCAGTGCCAATTTCCTTACATTAGCATTTTAGCACATAGGGAAACTTACACCATTTGCAGGACCAACTTGCAGAAGTTAGTTTTTTGTCTTCTACCATGTGGGTCTCAGGGTCAAACTCAGGTCATGCCTACCACGTTTTGTGGCAAGTACCTTTACCCACTGAAACATCTCACCAGCCCAAGATTGAGATTTTTTAAATATAACATTTAAAATTTAGAACAAACATTATAATAAAGCAAATATAACCTAAATAAATGGGAGCATAGTATTCATGAAGCATTCCCATTCTATAATATTCAACTTTAATTCAATTTCTAGATTAAATAAAATGCTAATTAAAATTTAAAAACCATTTTTTGAATTGCAAAGCTGATCTAAACTTTTCTAAACTGCAGGGAATAGAGTAACACAGATCTTTCTGAAGAGAGAGTACGGAGAGTACACCAAATCAGAAGTCATAGGAAGTGGTCCTGAGAGAGCATGGGCAGTTACCAGCCCTCACTGCGGAGCCTGCCCACAACCTAAGCCTGGCTGTAATCGAGCATGCTCACTTGCTCTGAAGAGCTGCTCTTGCCCAGGCAGCGGCTCAGACTTCCCTGCGGAGCCCACCTCCCTCCTGGAGGCCGCAGAGATCTGCTCACTTGTCAGCCTTATGGTACTTTTCCATCAAACTCCATTAAAACTGTCCTCAAGTTTCAAAAAGAAAATATGGGGCTAAAGGTGCAGCTCAGTTGATAGACAATGTTTTCCCAAAAGGCCAAGTCCAACGATCCCAGCATACAGGGGATAGAGTCAGGAGGATTCAAGTTCAAGGTTATCGTTTGTTACTGAAGCAAGAACAAACGAACTGTAAGAGGTTAGAGACCAGAAATAGCCCCACTGCGTACGCAGACACTTGATGTGAGACAAATGTGCGTTAACATGCAGTAAGGAACAACTCTTTAGTAAATGGCACTAGAAAATTATGAAGAAAATGAAATCTGACCCTACCTGGCACTATACATAAATCACACCCAAATGTTTCCCTTAGTTTGTAATTTGAAAGAAAAAATAAAATTTGAAGTGAAAGAGACTTTGTATTTTGATATAGAAAAAAAAATAGCTCCTAAAGGGGACACAAAACCATTCATTACAAAGAAAAAATGGCAAAAACCTGTGTGTGTGTGTGTGTGTGTGTGTGTGTGTGTGTGTGTACACTCAAAAAGGCTCTGGAAGTAAGAAGATGAGAGGTAAATTTTATAGATGTTTTATTTTTAGACATTCAGTTCATCTCGAAATACTCTTCTCTAACATTCACCATGTCTCCTCATGCATGATGGAGCCTGTTTTACATCCTCTAAGCCAGGAAGTTGCAATTTTTGTCTCTGGTTCTCAATGAGGGACATATTTACAGCATGTCCTGGTTAACATATACAAGTGTATAGATACATATGTACATATAAAACCAGAACATTAGATTCATAAAATAAGACTTGCTTCTTACAATATATTATTGAAACTCATTCTCCCCTTCCCTCTCCCCCTCCCTCGCTTCCCTTCTTCTCCCCACTCCCTCCCATGGAACTCACTTTATCGACTAGGCTGGCTTGAAACTGGTAGGAACTCCTCCCTGTCTTCCCCAAATACAGGTATACAGTACAAAACCCAGCATATTGTCCCTTTAAATTTCACTTTTTGAAAAAAAAAAAAAAAAAAAAAAGGATGATGGGGAACAAGACTGAGGAGACATACGGCCTAAAAGAAAAGAAAAAAAAAAAAAGAAGAAGAAGAAGATTTGTTTTAAAAATCAAACAAACAGGGGTTGAGGATGAGTGCTGGGAACTGAACCCATGTCCTCTGCAAGAGCAGCCAAGTGCTCTCAGCTAAGCCTTCTCTCCAGCTCCAAATCTTGGCTTCTTTGGTACAGTTCCTAAACTGAATATACTTGAGTAAGAATCTCAAATCTTGGAAAAGACAACATTTCCCAAAGTACACAAACAACCACGTACAGCAGATCTGAGCACAAAGTCTGACACTCCCGTAGCTGACCATGTCTGTTCCTCTACCTAGGGGTCTGTTTTCCTAACATTGTACTTTCTTCTCCTTTAAGACACCCAACTACTGGGGTTGGGGATTTAGCTCAGTGGTAGAGCGCTTGCCTAGCAAGCGCAAGGCCCTGGGTTCAGTCCTCAGCTCCAAAAGAAAAAGACACCTAACTACTCTGAACAGATGACTGCCTGTTTGCGAAAGGAAGTGGAAATTTCCCTGCTTTGAAACCAAAGTAAACAGAAGAATCAACCTTTATTGGAAGGACTCTTTTTCTGACAATTATTGCAAAATAAAATATTACTCAAAAACCATGTTCACAAGATTAGCTGCTCAGACACTGCCCAAATATCTACAGAGCCCCCAAATGCTTGAAGTGTGAATGTTTGGGATATGAGCAAGCCTAAGACAACCCAGGATCTATCTCCAGTAACTTACCATCTCCTGGAAATGCAGTCGCTTGCCTAGTAATTAGAGACAGATGTCAACTGTCCCCCACACTCCTGGGTTTCAACACTATTATATGGACTCTTGGGGATGTAGGGCCTAGGCCTAGCTGGCACCATCCTGTCCTCTAAGAGATAAACAAGCCCTACCACAGGCTACCGAGACTGAGCAGCTATCACTGTCTTCCTTCCCTGCCACCATGGACTGAGTCTCCAGGGAAAGTGGCTGAACCCAGGTTTTTCTTCTCAATAACAAGAAAAGTAACAAATACATTGTTCTACATGATTATAGTGAGGTCATCTCCTCATTCACGCTAAGTCTCTGTTACAGCACTTTTCAGAATTCTACTCCTCCTTCTAGGCTACATCGATTTGTCACTTCTTCCACACATGCTGCTCATGATAAGGGGATGTGTTCTCCTTCCTTCAAGTCCATGTTCCTTTCTTCAGGTGCTACACAAACCCATGATCAACCTTCCAGCCATTGTCCTAAGCTGGAGAGACACAAATCTGAGCAACAGTTTAGAGCTCTTGAGATGCCAAATCTTTTAAGTTCAGAGTCCATTTTAGAGAACCTGACCTAAGTTTAAACTCAGGTAAACTAATAGGCTGGTACCTAGCATTAGTTTCCAAGTTGCCCCCCAGTAAAACCGAAGCCTAGCTCCAGTCTCCAGGTTACACCCCAACAAGACCAGCATCTCCAGGTTACACTCTCAACAAGATCCACAGTATCTCTAGGTTATCCCCCTAACAAACCTGCACCCCTGGTTACAAGCCCACCCCTTAAAAACCACCAATGCAGAGGGGTACAGAAATTAAGTTTATGATATGACTCCCAGCACCAGCCAACTATGTTAAAAGCCATAGTAGCTTTCCAATTAGATGCTTGCACATGACTCCCTGCTTGCTGCTTACTATAAAGCTTTGATCCATAAACATTTGCTGCCCCCCCCCCCCACCAAACCGTCCTTCATAGTGTGTTGGGAGGTCGGGGGGTGAGCTAGCTGGAGTAGAATAAAGACCCTGATGTGAGCTGCATCAGATTGGCTCCTGTCTGTCTTTTGGGGAACCACTAACATTTCTCTGGCACTACACTCACCCACAAGCCAAATCTACCAGTCAAAGGGGGGAGAAGAGAAGGAAGAATCAGGAACCATATGAACTCTATTTCATACCACCTGGGATAACAGGAAAGTAGGTATGTTGATAATGAAGCCATGTGACTTAACCCATGCTCAACCCATGTAGCAATACAAAGGTCACAGAAAATTGGACAAGTATTAAATTTCAGGGTTACACCAACAAAAGCAAAGGTCCAACTTCACTGCTTTAGAGTGTGACCTAAGGATGGTTTTTAAATAACTCTGAGTCATATCCCTGTATTTCATACCTCATAGTCCCACAGTGAAATTGTAAGGAGACAGTAGCCTGAATCCAGCCATCTCAGGGACAACAACTCCATCTTGCTGGCAGGGTTAAACTGAGTTCATGGTTCCAGACCCAGGAACCAATTCCTTTGTCCCCTTATCATTCTGAGCTCTGGACTAAATGCCTAGGAGAATGAGTCAAGGGCCTTGAAGCCCGTACTCTGAATAAGGCCCAGTCTCAAACAGACACTCCTTTGCATAATCCTTACTGTCAAGACTAAGCTTACCTTGCCCCTCTGTTTACAGTTTCACTCTTTAAATATGCTGGGCCCCTTGCCGCTGGGGACATGGCTGGGGACTGTGCTGTTGTCTCTGACTTGCCAGTTCTTGCTGCCCAATTCAAATAAAGATCCTGCTTTGCTGGATTCTTGTGGCTGCCTGGGATGTTTTGGTTTTTCGGACCCCAACAAAACCAGGTAAACTAAGAAATACAATCACAGTGGAGACCCAGTTAGGACAAGGGGATCTTACTAAACATCCTAAGCTCTAAACTGTGTGTCTGTACTGATGTGGCCAGGGCAGCTCTGGAGCATAAATGAAGGCTCCAGAATGAACAAGTAGCCCTTAGATGCTCCCAGACCACAGGCTGGCAGAAGGGGAAAGATAGGCTTTGTTTCCCTTAGAATTCAGTTACAGAATCAATACATATTTGAAATCTCAAGCATTGGTCCACGTTTATCAGGCAGCTCTAAGAACAAACAGGAGATGTGCAAAAAACACTACTGTGCATTTCAAAACCAACGGTCACCTCAAGAATAAGAACCTGAGTTGTGAACTGCCTGGCACTCACAGGGCATCACTTTTATATTTAAACGACAACAATCCCAGCACTTGAGAGGCTGAGAAGCAGGAAGATCAACATGTGCTCAAAGCCAGCCTGGATGACCCAGTGAGTTCAAACCAGCCTGGGCTACACAGGGAAACCCTGTCTCAGACAAACAAACAACTAAACCCAAACAGAAAAATTATTCATAGTTGGGGTAAGGCAGGTATTTCCCTCAGAATGAAGACAGCCTGTATTCCAGGGAGATTTTACAGTCTGTTGCCAACTACAAAATTCAAGGTTTCAAATTAACGATGGAATTTTGGAAAATGTATATTCTTTCTACCATCACTCTGACCAATTCCTAAAATTCCAAAGCTTTTCCTGCTGAGCTTGGGTTTTCAACAAATGTGAGTTTTCTATGTCATACAATGAAAAGTGTCAACATCTATGTAGGAACTGCAAAATGAGGTGAAGCAGCTCCCTGAATGATCATCAGTACGTGATCTCACAAGATGTTCTGCTGGGTAAGGGAGCCATTCTACATGCCAATGCCATGGATTCTAGAATAATAAATATTTGCACACATCAATTCCATTACTATAGTTTCAGATTCTAAATGTAACTAATGTTTAAGAAACTATCAGTGGAGCACACCTTTAATCCCAGCACTTGTAGGCAAAGGCAGACAGATCTCTATGAGTTCAAACCAGTTTGGTCTACAGAGTGAGTTCTTGGGACAGCCAAGTCTATACAGAGAAACCCTGTCTCAAAAAAAGGAAGGAGGAGGAGAAGGAGGAGGAAGAGGAAAGAATATTTGAGTGTTGGTGAGATATCAAAGAATAATACTCAGGATTCTCTTAAGAGAATGAAAACTTCTCTTTTCTATACAACCATGTAAGACCATATTTTCATGCATTTAAGGTAAAATAATAGGCTAAATGTAGAAGCAGTCAGGAGAGCTTGGCTCTCTTCTGCTAAGGCTGACATTAAAAGTAATTACAAAAATAGAACATGATGTCAATTTTGTCACTGTTTGGGAGAAATTTAGTGGATCAAAGGGCAACTGACAAGTTGTATAGTCAGAATGTTTTGATTTTTTGTGCAAGGCTAGTGGTCAACTGGAGTCTCACAATTGCATGCTGGGCCAAAGCTTGCTCACTGAGTCAGATCCCCAGGGGAAGCTATTTTTAGAAGCCAATAAGGTGGTATGAAAAAGAATGATTCCATGACCAAACCTAATCAGCCAGTGTTTTGATATACAGAAGGTTTAAGAATTATGGTTTTAATAAGGCTCCCTTCTAGCTTACAGAAGTTAGAGGGGAGAACAGATGAAAAGACCTATGTATCTTATACCTTGTGTATCTTTCAATCAAAGCAGATAGAATGCCCCAGGTTTATGACCACACACCCCACCCCCACTTCCCTAGGTCAGTTGTGTACTCCCTGAGTTCTGGACTGCAATCTGGCCCACATTTTCTTAATTCTCTAGCACTACCATTTTCTTAGCAGCTAACCCAGTACTCACAATTATAGAGCAAATAGTCATTTGTCTGCTAGAATGACACCTTCTCTCAGTGAAGTCTCCAGACCAGCCTCGTCTTTGCTTGCTTGCTTGCTTGTTTGTTTTTCCCTGATACTGTGATAAAACTCTTTGATTAAAAAGCACTTAGGGGGAAAGGTTTTATTTTGGCTCAGGTGCCAGTGAAGCAGAGAGTCAGGGCAGCAGAGGCTCAGGTCTATGCACAAGCAGAAAGCAGCAAGACAGGCTGCAGCTCAGCTCCCTTCCTTTCTTTTTTTTTTTTTTTTTTTTTTTTTTGGTTCTTTTTTTCGGAGCTGGGGACCAACAGGGCCTTGCGCTTCCTAGGTAAGCGCTCTACCACTGAGCTAAATCCCCAGCCCCTCCTTCCTCTTTCTATCCAGTCTAAAACCCCAAGCACAGAGAACGGTGCTGCCCACAGTTAAGATGGGTTTCTCCACATCACTGAATGCAACCAAGATTATTCCCACAAGCATGCCCAGAGCCCTGCCTCCCAGGACTTACTTCTACAGTCTGTCAAACTGACAATTAACAGTAACAATCAGAAGCCTTTATAGAGGACTACCCCCTTACCCAGCACTATGCCTTTAATATACACACAGTTCACGGGTATTATTTGGTGCCCATCTCTCCTGCCACTAATACTAAGCTCCACAAAAGCAAGGTTCTTTACTTCTTGACATATCCCAACAAGCTAGAAGCTCATCAGGAAACAACTGTTCAACAAGATATTTGCTGAGTGAGAACTAATGAATCACTAATCTTATTACTGGGCTTTCTTTTCATTTGTTTGTTTGTTTGTTTATTTATTGAGGCGAGGTCTCAATATTGGCTCTGTCTGTCCTGGAACTCACTGTAGAAACCAGGCTGGCCTCAAACTAAGAGACCTGTCTGCCTCTGCCTCTACCTCTGCTTCCCAAGCGCTGAGATTAAAGGCATTCTCCACCATGCCCAGCAAGTTAGAGTGCCTAAGAAATTATTTTTGCTTGATATCTTATTAAATCTTCCATAATTGGCTTCTTCAAAGACTTATTAATAGTTATGGCTGAAGTCTCTAAACTGTCAGCATGCATGCAAATATTTACAAATGTGTTTCTCCTCCACAACGTCTGTTTTGACTATCAAAGGCAATATTGTGAGTCTGCAGAACAGAGTTAACATTATATTAGGAACTCTTTGCTCTCAGTCAAAGACAATGAAAACCATGAGTTCTTTTCCATTCATTCATCAGTCACATGCTTGTCAGTCCAATGATTCCTACTCAATAAAAATCCTTGATATGCAAATATATACTAACACTTTTAGCTCCTGTGGGGACTTTCTATACTGCTTTAACTTCAAGTTTTAGTAAAGGACTAAAAGGGTCAGTTAGTCACTATTCCTTAACAAAGCAAGACTTTAAGACATGGGGATGTAGGAACCTTCAGGAAGGTGTGGTTTTAGAGAATTGACACAGACATTAATCGGGAAAGTGCTCAGACAGCATAGGAACCAGGAAAGGGGTGAGAGGAGTAATGGGGAGGCAGTGGGTGTGAGCATAAGAAGGGATAAAGATCCGAGTCAAGTTACAGACTTAGGAGACAACAGAGGAGCTGGTCAAAGTGATGGGTCTTTCCCATCACACAAATACAAGGAGAGGCAGGTGCAGAACCAGAGAAGATTCAACTTGAAAAATGGAGATGCAGTTCCACGATACAGCGAAGAGGGCTAGAATCAGAAGCCGACTATCACTTCCAGGCCAGCCCAGCCAAACCTTAAAATAAACAAAATACAACAAAAGAATATACAAGATGAAAAACAAGATGACTCCAAAATTTTTACTTAGGGGATTGAAAAGCCTCTGACGTAGTCAATCCTAAAATCTGATAAACCTTAACTGTCAGAAGGGTGTGCATGCACCCTTCTGTTTCCTGTTTAAAGGGTGTGCATGCACATGTGTATACATGTGTGCATATATGTATGTAGGTGTGTGTGTACATGCATGTACAAGTTGTACATGGGGCGTGTGCATTTGTGGGGGGAAGGTGCATTTATATGTGTGCATGAACATGTGTGCATCTATGTGAATGTGCATGTGTGAAGTCAGGCATTTTCCTTAATCATGCTCTACCTTATTTTTAGGCAAGGTCTCTCGTTGACTCTAAGCTTGACACCCAGCTTTTCCCATGGGTTCTGGGAATCCAAACTCAGGTCCTCAGGTTTGTGTGGCAAGCCCTAGAAGTTTAAGCTAATGGAACAGACCTATAATCCCAGTACTCAGGAAGCTGAGGGTCTGAATTCAAGACCAGCTTGGGATATATAACAAATACCCAGTAAGCCAAAGCCATATGTATTTCAGGACTTACCTTTAAGAAAATAATAAAAGCTTTACTGAATTTATGAATAAGAAGTACTCAAACATATGTTATTAGGGAAAAAATATACCCTCTCCTGGAAAAAATGAGGATTTATATTTAATGCATTTTGGGATGAGAAGGGAGAGTGGGACAAAAAAAGGTGATTTTAAGAGGCTAAACCAAGTCTCAGCTCACAATGAGAAATACAGGAGATCAGAAAGAAAGGAAAATGTTAGATAATCACTTTACTTGGATTAATAAAAGAAAGAAAAGAAAGGGGGAAAAATCAATGCCTATTTAAAAAAAAAAAATCAAGAAGGGGGTAGGTATGGTGGCTCATGCCTGAATGCCCAGCTCTTGGAGAGCTGAGTCAGAGGATCACCCCTGAGTACAAAGCCAGTTTGGTCTAGAGAGAGTTTCAGGTCAGTCAGACTACAGGTGAGATATGCCAATAAAAATGAAATGATAAATAAATAAAATTTATGAAAAAGACTAAAAGCAAGCAACATGTGAAAAATGAATCAGCTACTAATCCTTTTGTTTGCTTTTGAAATAAAGATCAATTAGATAAGACATATAAAGTAACTGAATCCTACAAGAAATTATAATAACTGATGTATGCTACTTTAAATAGAATACTTAGAAAATAGACATTCTTTAGCGACTGTGGGTGAAGGAGCTTTTGTACTTGAAAAGAGAAGTGTGCACGTTTCTTTGGTAGAGTAGCAGGAAGGCATTTCTGAATTATCAAGTATAATATTCCATCTGAAGGGTTCATTCTGGCTCCAGCTTCTCCAAGGAATTCTGCTCAGGGCAAAGAGCAGCAAGCCACTTCCTCTCTCTTCTATATTTAGCTCTAAGCTGTTAATACAATATCTTTGCCTTTCCTTCAGAAAGGACATACTTGGAGATCAAGACTGTAGTTATAACCATGCCTGTCCCACAAGTTCAGCCCCATCCTCTAAAAGACAATCTAGACACAGCAAAATGTCATTGACTTAGCACTCATGACAATACAGGGTTTATGTTTCCGCCAGATCACTATGCTTAACCACTACGAACATCTCAGGCTCCACTCTAGTTTTCTTAGGAAAACCAAGTTTCTGAATAGAACAAATACTAAGACGATGTTGGGTTTTGTTTTGTTTGTTTTTTTTTTCCCCCTCAAACCCTTTGAACTGCTCCCTCTGCTGGCATAAGAAAAGAACTGTGCAGCATGACCATACTGAAAGAAGATGGAACACAGTCAGTCAATGTCTGACTCTCCCATCATGAACTCCATTCCGGGAACATTCCCATGTCTCCTGTGGCTGGGCTTCTAAGCCTCCCGAACAGTTGGTGACAGATCTGAGCATGCCTTGTGATGTGACTCACCACCATGTCTTCTGACCAATGTCCCAGTTAACCTTGCATCAGCGGGCTCAGGCAGTATCGACCTGTGCCTGGATAGACACTGAGCTTTGGAGAACCCTGAAACAGTGGTAATACTGCAACGGGGACAGCATCTGTTTTGAAAGAGGTGACAGCAGTGACACAGATATAAAGAGGCTGAGACATGATAAAATGTAAGTCAGAGTGACCAACCCAGAGTCACAAGAAAGTAAGGAAGGAATGAACAGCACTGTATAATGAGAATTACAAATATAAATCTAGGCCCTGCCACTTCCTACATGTGTGACCATGAATACGAATGTATACAAGCCTCAAGCGCTCCCCTGTATGTGAGGATAAAACTATCTACCTCATTAGTGTGGGTGTGGTCCCTGCGAAGGACCAGCATAATATTAACTGGCCTTTAGCGGCTGGTTCTCTTCACTACAAGTCCTTTTTCTTATTCAACAGATAATCACTTCTACTGGGTATTATAATCCCCTTCTATAGAAGAAAAAAGACACTTATCACATCCCTGCCCACTTGACTTACATTACCTGCATGCAAGAGCTCAGGTCAATAGCACCCTTTTACATGAGAAAATACTCAACTTGTTTAACTAGGCAGTTGCCTGAAGCTGTCCTCAAAGCAGCTAGCAGCCTAGCCAGACGGAGCTTTTAATAATTGGTTTAAATTTGAGATCTTCCCAAATATCAGTCGAATTGTCCTCTTAATTTAATGTAAGATGTGGACTGGGTGTAGCTCGGTTGGTAGAGGCTTGCCGGCCTCACGGGCACAAAGCCTTGGGGCCAATCCCCAGCGCTGCCTAACCAGGTACGGTGGTGATGCTCCAATCTCACCACACTCTCAGGAAGTGTGAGAGGACCAGAGGTTCTCAATCATCCTAAGCCAGCAAGCTTGAGGCCAGCCTGGGGTACACAAGAACCATACACACACACACACACACACACACACACACACACACACACACACACACACACACACCAAGAGCAGAATATAACTGTAGTTCATATGTACACTGATGTTACATGTGGAGCATAATAGTAAGAGTACACGGTCATGAAAATGTTCACACCTTACATGAGTGAGAGTTTTAAAGAGGCTGAAAAGAAACCTTAGCAATCTGACATTTAAAAGCAAGGATCAGTGCAATCCACGCACGGATTGTCAGACAGAATTGCCCAAGTTTTAACTCATTTAACCCTAATATGAAAAAATACCAAAAGCTGTGCAACCAAGACACTGTCGCTGGAATGACATCAATGGATTTGACATTGAATTTCTTAATCAAGTTCCACTGTGTTCACCCCTTTTCACACTCAAAGCAAGTTCCTTGTCTTACAATATACACTCAGGTACTTGTTGCTGTCACAAAAACAAATTCATTTTTAAAAATGAGTGAACGAGCCAGGCAGTGGTGGCTCACGCCTTTGCTCCCAGCACTCGGGAGGCAGAGCAGGCAGATCTGAGTTCAAGTCCAGCCTGGGCTACAGAGTGAGTTCCAGGACAGCCAGGGCTCCACAGACAAACCCTGTCTCCAGAAACCAAAAAACAAACCAGAACAAAAAATGGATGAAGTAAAGTGAACACTAGAATTTTCTATAAGTGCCTAACTTCGTGTAGAAACATTCCTTTCATTATCAATCCTCACACCAGCACCTATACTCTCACTGTCACACTGAAAATTTATATCAGCAATTAAAAAATGAACTGTGGGATAAAATACAAATTACAAAAATAAAAATGAACTAGAGAGGTAGGTTTAACTAGCTATACTGGAGTCCATAATTAAACTTTGGAAGATTGTAATTTCAAATATGTAGGGAGGATTGAGAGTAAAAAGCAAATTAAGAAGAACATAGGTACACTAGTGAGATCCAGTCCTCCCACAGTAATGTAACAAACTCCCAACACGTGAATCCAGCTCCATCCATCCCACACACACATCCTGAGCACCGCTGGGATCACACCAGCTAATTACATAATTAATTATAGCCCTTTACATGAGATGTGTGACTTTCTGTACTGGAAACATTACCATGTAAAAGTCAGAAACATAGAACCACAGAGGAGACCTCTGAAGCCAACACGACAGTGGCCTCCGTTGGCTGGTGGCAGTCCTGAGGAAGCCTCTGAGCAGAGACACGCACTGCTCTGACCGTGCGTCAGTCTGCTGGCCTACCTACCTACCGCCTACTCTAAGCCTCTCAGCCACGCAGATGTGTGCTGAGCTGACCGACCTTGATGCAGTGGAAGCACCGATGCCCTGATACACTTCATCAATAGGACGCTTTTAATTACTTTCCTTCCGTATTGAGCACTAGGTTGCACGTTAGTAAATAATCAAGCTTTAATGGACTGAGCTGAAGACAGTAGTTCATCAGACCAACCACAGACACCTTCTTCCACTGAGACTTACACAGCTCTTAGTGTCTTTTCAATGCTTAGAAGTGGTACATTTCATCTCAGGAAAGTTGTGTCACTATAAAATATTCTAGATAAACTCAAGATTGTACTGTTTAATAGATATCCTCAGTAAAGCCCCTCCTCCCTGTTTTTGAGATAGGGCCTCACTATGTAACTCAGTCTGTGTTCAAACTTACAATCCTGCCACCATGCCTACACGCATAGTTTTCATCTTTTAAAAAAAATATTTTTTACAGATCAGGTTTGCTGAAGCCAAGAGAACCCTTCAATACAAATTAGATCATACACATTATGGGCAATCTACAATCAAGGCCAAGTCACTTGACAGTACACCTCACTCATCTATACACTGAGGACGATTCTAAGGCTGCTGCAAGAGTAAGCTTGCATCAAATACAGCTGCTTATGCACACTCTGCATCTCAAGCTCTCAAGTGTATTATAAACACCGGAGAAGACACATTCCACAGCTGCTGATTCATAAGGGCAAGAGACGCATTCCTAGCACACTCCCCAATGGTGCTTAAGCTCTGTCCTCAAACACACTTTAAGAACCTCTGACCTAGATGGGGCTGAGCACAAATCCTGGCTTGACCACTTGGGCTTCCTAAAACTCACTTTCTCCAACTCTAAAACAAGAAGCTAAGCTATCTGCGATTGTGGGTTTAGCAATTACATAAGTAACGCTCACAGTGGGTGGAACAGTGTCTGGTTCCTATCAGTTACTCAGGAGCAATCGGATAGCTGTGATGATAGCTGCATGACCATCACCACATTGCTACTGCTTCTGAGTAATGGAACAAGAGGAACGTTGAGAGCATGGTATTGTGTAACTGCATTAGACTGCATTGTTATTGAAAGGTCCTCCTATTTTACACTAATTCCTTCTTATAAGATGATAGTGCACTATAGCTAGGTGACCAAGGTCTATAGTAACAGCTCTCAAGAGCTAGTGCTGGGGCTGGGGATACAAGAGAGCTTGCCTTGTATGCATAAAGCTCTTGGTTTGATCCTCAGCATCTCATAAACCAGACAAGGTAATGCACACCATAATTCCAGCACTCAGAGGCAGGAGAATCAGAAGTTCTGGCCAAAGATCAAGTTCTGGGCCAGCCAAGAATTTATGAGAGCCTGTCTCAAAAAACAAAGGTACTGAGTATTGTGTTCAGTTTTCAATTCTGCTTTATCTTAATGGTGTGTAGCCCCTTGTTTCCTTAACTAGAAGATGAAAATAGCAGTAGCAATTACTTTGTAAAGCTTTGAGCTGCATGATTTAATACAGGTAAAATTCCAAATAATAGGTCATATAAAGTAAATATTCGACAAACGATTGTTATTATTAGCATCCCAATATCCAAAATTATATAAATCACTACACACACTAATGCAGGCATAGTAGTTCACCCTGCAGTCCCAGCACCTGGAAAGCTCAGGCAGAAAGATAAGTCATTCAAGGTCACGCTCAGCCCCATTTTGAAAAAAAAAAAAAAAAGAAAGCTTGTTGCAATGTAAATTCAAACAACTGGGCTTCTCCTATTCATTAAGGTGAGCTATAGACCATCTTGTCTTCTATTAGTTTGAGCCATATGAAATGTTGATATGACTTTGCCCTATAAAAACAGTAACTTCAGATGATTAGCTTCTGGGCTGGGAAGATGCCTCAATAAGGTAAGTGCTTGCTGCCCAAGCATGAAGACCTGAGATCAGATCCAACCCCAGCACTACTGAAGCTGAGATAGGCAGTTCCCCTGGGCTTGCTAACCTGGCCACCAGACTAGCCAAGGTGTGACAAGGTGTGAGCACCAAGTTCAGTGGGGACCCTGCCTCAAACAAGTAAGGTAGAGAAGGAGAGAGGAAGGCACCTGACATACACCTCTGACCTCCACACACGAGCACACACACACACACACACACACACACACACACAAAATAGACATGCATGCACACAATACACACACACACAATACACATGCACACACATATAATAGACATGCATGCACACAACACACACACACACATGCACACACATATAATAGACATGCATATAATAGACATGCATGCACACAACACACACACACACACACACACACACACACACACACACACACACACACACACGAACGAACGTGCTCGTAGACACAGACAAGAGCATCTCTGTCCTAACTGCTATGACGCTCCTCCCAGCCTGTTGGCCTTCTATCCTAGTATGATGTAAAGTTTGATCTTTGCTTTTTGTGATCTCCTAGATAAACAATAGATACTACTGCCAAGGTTTTAACAAAAAGATGAAAACCCAAAGGCTCTATTTAGCTCACAAAGTACACTGTTTGGCCAACACCTAAAAAATGTTTTAAGGGCTAGAGCAATGGCTCAGCGGTTAAGAGCACTGACTGCTCTTCCAGAGGTCCTGAGTTCAAATCCCAGCAACCACATGGTGGCTCACAACCATCTGTAATGGGATCTGATACCCTCTTCTGGTATGTCTGAAGACAGCTACAGTGTACTCATATAAATAAAATAAATAAACCTTTAAAAAAATGTTTTAAAACTCAGAGGTTTTATATACCCATTTCCTA
This sequence comes from Rattus rattus, assembly GCF_011064425.1. Classification (NCBI taxonomy): domain Eukaryota; kingdom Metazoa; phylum Chordata; class Mammalia; order Rodentia; family Muridae; genus Rattus; species Rattus rattus. The sequence goes on along the minus strand of NC_046154.1, from coordinate 45,705,119 downwards.
CTGGGTAAGAAAAACTGGATCCGACTTCTCCTGGAAAGAAGTGGAAACTGGCAGCGTTCGGCCTTCCCTAGAGACCTAACCAACCCGGCCAGGTACAGGGGTTCCCCTCCCACACTGCTAGTCTTTATTATCATCCTTACATTTTATTTCATGTTTCAGTGTGTATGATGTATCTGTGTGCATGTGTGTATGTGTGCCACAGCACAGGTGAGGAGGTCAGAGGGCAACTTTTGGTAGTCTGTCCTCTCCTCCCATCATGTAGGTTCCCGGAGTTGAACTTTGATCATCAGACATGCAGACCCAAAACTGATGCTAGTCTTTGTGTAGTTTTAATCCTACCTGGTCATTCAACTCTAGTTCAACTAAACAACCGTGTGCTCTCTCTTCACTTGCACTTGAGCTCAGATTCAGTTCCCATCACCTCAGTGTCTCCCAAGTAAATTCCTCAAGACTCCTGCTCTGGGCTGTTTTAGATGTGACAATGTTGAATCATAAACCAAGCCAAGAATACCACTGCTACTAAATTCTCCTCCAACCAGTCACCGATGTCCATGATTTACTTACTATACAGGTCTTCCTCTTGTTTTCCCTATTGTCACTATGTCACTATTTTGGTCTGTTCAGGGTCCATCACCAGTCACAGCTACCTCACCAGATAAACTGTCCATCCGAGCCTAAAGCAATGCCTGCAGCTGTGCTGTAGGTCCCATTGGCTCTTCTCCAGACCGCTGACCTGACTAACCACCACACACACACCCCCACATTCCCACTACATACACACACACCCCACATCCCACTACACACACCCACCCCACATTCCCACTACACACACACACCCCACATTCCCCACCACACCACCCACCCCACATTCCACACACACACCCCACATTCCCACACACACACACACACACACACACACACACATTCCCATCCCATACACACACACACACACACCATCCATCCCATACATACACACACACACACACACACACACACACCGCATTCCCCACACACACACACACACACCCCGCATTCCCATCCCATACATACACACACACACACACACACCGCATTCCCATCCCTCACACACACACACACACACACACACTCCCACCCCTCCCCCTCTTCTAGCATTATCAGCTCTTTCTTTCCATGGAATCACTGCTGTCAACATAGAAACATACTGTTACTATTCCTTTTGTTCTGACACATAATTAAAATCTCCCCAAACTCTCAAGACCTGTAATCCCCTCTTCTGTTCCTGCTATCTGTTCAGTAGACTCTGAAGCACTCTGTCCTGATTTATAGCTGCTCTTCTCAAGGTTTTCAAGACACCCCCCGGCCCCACGATGATTAACTCCATTGCGACATCATTTCTTAGTACTTACTTCCCTGGTCTGTCAACGGAGTCTGGCAAGCTGCTGATCCTTCTCCCTCCTAGAAGCACTGTCTCCAGGCCCCACCTGCTTTTCGTCTCCTTCGGTTACCAGTCCCTCTTGCTGATTCTGCCTCATCTTGAAGTCTCTAAAGTACATGTTCAAGGGCCTATAGCTTACTGCTTGGGCTTTTTTCTTTCTACTCTGATTCCCAAATTTTCAAGGCCATAAACACTGTCTCTGTGCCAATGAGTCCCCATATTTATTTTTCTAACTTGAAATTTTCCCTGAATGCCATATACAAACTTCGAATTTAACATTTCCAGTGCCTTCTCCTTTCCTCCAAACTGTTCATCTTGGAACCATCCACTTCAGTTAAGGGAAACTTCATTTTTTTTTTTTTAACCCCAATCAAAGCTCTCATGTCAACCTGAACCTGCCTTTCTGTTATGTGCTACAACTCAACATTCAAAATAAATAGAACATCATTGAACAGAATATGATTTACCGGTGGAAAAGTAACTGAGTTATGCAATGATACGGATGGACTTTAAAACACTGTTCTGAGCTCAAATAAAGACAGGACAAGGATACACATGGTACGATCCCATTTGTGTGACGCTCCCTTACAGGCATGCTCACCTCTCCTGACAGAAGGCACATCAGTGATTGCCTGGCCCAGGGCTTAGGAGGAGGGGATCTGAAAAGGAAACAGCCTTTTGGAGTGGCAGAACGATCCATATGTTGACTGTGCTGGTAGCTATATATAAGTAGGCTGACCAAAACTGAATTATATGAGATACATTTTTAAATATTTTAATCTGAAGGTCTTTTGAAAAATGTTCACTTATATTACTACTACTACTACTACTACTACTACTACTACTACTACTTCTACTACTGTCATAGTCATCATCATCATCATCATCATTGTATGCTTCAGTGTATGTGATACATGCATGCACACATGACGGAGGGAGATCATGAACACCACGGTGCGTGTGAGGAGACCAGAGGACACCTTTACAGAGTTGGTTCTCTCTCTACCTTGAACTGGGTCCCAGGGATGAACGTCATCACACTCTTGCGGTAGGAACCTCCACCTACCCAGCCCTCTCTCATCAGCCCCTCAGACATGCATTTTATTTCATGTTAATTATACTCTACTAAAGCCGATTAATCTGACCACTGTTTGCTCCCTCCCTACCCCACTGGTGCAGTATGGAAACTAGCACTCTCTCATTTCCTGTCAAACCAACCTCCTCAATGGTTTCCTAGGTCTGTACCCCTCCCTGCACACCTTGTTCTCAAGACTGTGGCCAGAGCAGCCTGTAAAATAGGAATCTTATTGTGCTACTCTCTGATCAAGACTTCCTAGTGGGCTTTCATAGCAATAAAACTCTTATTTTTATTTTTTTTATTTTTAGTTTTTGGGAATAGGGTCTCACTCTATAGCGCAGGCAGACCTGAAAGTTACTATGTGGACCCTGGGTTCTATCTAAGCACAGGGAAAAGATAACACCCAAACATATTATGATAATATATATGAACCTACTATGAACATACTATGATAATATATATGAACCTACTATGAACATACTATGATAATATATATGAATCTACTATGAACATACTATGATAATATATATGAACCTACTATGAACATATATGATAATATATATGACCTACTATGAACATACTATGATAATATGTATGAGCCTACTATGAACATACTATGATAATATGTATGAACCTACTATGAACATACTATGATAATATGTATGAACCTACTATGAACATACTATGATAATATGTATGAACCTACTATGAACATACTATGATAATATGTATGAGCCTACTATGAACATACTATGATAATATGTATGAACCTATTATGAACATACTATGATAATATATATGAACCTACTATGAACATACTATGATAATATATATGAACCTACTATGAACATACTATAATAATATGTATGAACCTAGATTTGCTTTCAGTTCTTGTCAGCAACTGAAGGTTAAAAAAAAGACTATAAAACATAAGCTCTTCCAAACACTGAATATGCTTTGTATTAAATTTGTAAATCTGAAGTAATTTTCCTAATCACCTAAATAAATGAGCAGTTTAAGTTCTTTGTATAAGTTCATGCTGCGTAACACCCACAAATGCTGTAGTAGAAAACAATCTGACATTCTGGAAACTTAGGAGTTCATTTTGAAAATTCTTACTTACTTTTTATCATTTAAAGAATATCTTGTTCTATCAGCAAGCCACATAAATATAAAAATGCTAAAGAGATCAGTTTGACACAAATAAATCAAGGTAAGGTGCCTCTGCTCAGAGATCCACCAAGCAAACAAAGCTTCTCTGGCCCAGAGGCCTCGCCTCCCCAGCGACTGCAGAGCCCTGTGCTGCAGCCCCTGCGTCCGGCAGCTCCTGCTAGAGCTGCATGAAGAGTCCCAGCTACCTGCATCAGATTAGGAGCAACATTGCATATTTAACCTGAAAATAGAGCTGTTTTATAATATGATTAAAGTGTTTTATGAAGTTAATGGAGTGGAAATTTCCAGGGGAGTACCATTATTTAAGAAATTCTAAACAAGTAATATTGTCAAGCACAGTTACTCTGTCAAGGATAAATGACGACACATTAGAGATGTCACTGCTGACTATGCTGGCCTGCCTTTATTGTTCACAGGCAGCATCTTTCATGTCTATGTGTCCATCTCTTAAACAAGACGATGAAGAAAAACAACTGCGATATTCTGTCCTAGCGGAGGACGGCAGTGACCTAAGCACCTTTCCATTGTACATATGGCCACCAGCAGACCTCACAACCAAAACGTTTTCAAGCTGTAACTGTACTTGGTAATCATTCGCCTTGATCTATCTGGCAACCATAACGGTGATCACACATACAGTTCAGAGAAAGTACTGACATCTCCGAATAGTCCCATTTCTAAGTTTCCCGGATTGCTTTAAACCTAAAACAGACCTTATTCTGGGTAGGAGAAACAACAGAACACCAATATCGAAACTAACGGGCACTCCTAACAGATGACAGGTCCACAGCAGCAGATCACTAAATCCGCTTTATTTGCTGGTCTAGAGCTTTCAAAGCAAGATGAAAGGAGAGCGACCACGCATACAGTGCCTTACCCCTGCTACCGGTGAGCCACAGCATGCAATGCCGGAACATAGCAGTGGCAGATGGCATTGGAGTTAGTAACTACAGAAAGGAGAATGGCAGAGCAATGATGGCTGGCAGACAAGACACAGAAATGCAGATGAAATGAATGCAAACTTAAGAGTTCTTGAAGCAGAGCAAAACCTTTCAGGCAAAGGCCGCCTCTAGCTTCAGTTGAATTTACATTTTGAGCTTCACACGGACAAACACTGCAGCCTTCACAATCAGTCCTTAGACTCTTCATGCAGAAGCAGAACCACACTCCTCCATAAAGAACTTCAGCAACCTTCTGTAAGCACAAGCCAGCAGCAGCAGCAGCCCATTACTCTCGCCTTTCACTGAGTTTTTATCCTTTAAATTTTTAATCTCCAATCGCGGCCAGATCCACAGTCGCTTCCAATTAATGTGCATCCACTGCAGATACAAATCCCTGCCTAACCTGCAGTACCACTTCATCCAGAAGGTTCCTGTGCACTCGTTCATGCAGGATCAGTTGCAAAACCATTCAAGTCATTCAGCAAGCAACCAACCCACGGGAGAGGGGAAGCAGGTGGGACTCTGAGGAGAGAAGCTCTCTTTTCAGCTCACCCTGGAAGTGGAAGGTTTTCTGATCCACAGTGATTGTGAAGGTGCTGTCGTCCTCGTCATCTATACCAATCACAGCTCCCTGCGAGACAAAGAGCAAAATCCCAATAAGGCAAACAATGACATCAGCAATATTCACTACTGCTACAGCCCCAGAACACCCGATGCGCTGAGGACGCTGGAAGCAGGCTAGCCGGAGCAGAGAAATCCGAGAACCTTGTTTTGCTTGAGGATGAACTACAAGAGAAGGGCTGGCAGGGCACCCTAGCTGAACCCGGCACGCAGACTTTCCATGCCTTGCATAAGGGACGGGGATGCAGTGGGAGGAACAAACAGAAGCTGAATCTGTAATCTGTTTAACAGCCAGCTGCCGAGCCCTTCTGAGCTTTAAATTGCTCTCTAAAACAGGAGTCAGAAACCCACACTGCCCCAGGTTGTTGTGTAGTGCAAAGGCGGCAGGTGCTCTGCACGGGGCTGCGTCTGCACCGCCCTTGTTAGTGCAGAAACACCAGCTGACATTTGCTCCAAAACACCGTCCAATAACCAGATGCTCCCCAGCCACTTGTGTTGCTGAGGCGCCACGGTTTTCACACAGTGCTTCTATCTGTGCCTGTGTCTGCCTCCTCCCCCTAAAGTGCTGTGCGGTTTTGGAACTCGGGAGTTTTCTCTTATTTTGACACACAGCACTCAAGTTTATGTACTGCATGGTTTCTAAGAGAAGACATGACTCTCAGACCGAAGTAAGAGGGCAGTGAGCTACACTGGCTGGCTGTTGCAGAAACTTCCAACTTTTTTTTGTATATTCAGACACAGGAATTAATGGGGCGGAGTGGGAGGGAGCGACACAAAATCAAAGTCTACTAGGCAATGTTCTTAAGGCATCAGCATCTTGCATATCCCAAAGGAGCTAGGGATACCACAGGAACACATTACTCTCACACGGTCTGTTATTAAGATAGCTTGAAAGGAAAAGTCAAAACACTGGAGGAAAAAACAGAAACAAAACAAAAAGCTTATCATGTGAAACAAGTGGTGTGTAGGGTAACTACTCTTATCCTAAAAGGACTAATAAGAGTCAAAGATTTATTTATTTCTTCCCAGAGATAATACAGAAAAACCACCTCAATCTAAGTTCTATACACCTGACTTACTTCGTCTTCAGTTTCAGAATGGATAATAAGAAATTTTGTCCCCATTCTTAATAGGGAAATGTCTACAGACCTAGTCTAGTCCCAACAGGAAGCTCACAGCTGGTCCAGGACTCGCTGTCAGTTGCATGGCACCTCCTAGTCTAGCATGGTGAGCACAGACGACCCCCACCCTCAACACCACCACCAAGGCAGTCATTCTGGTTAACTTCACTTTGTGGTTAGCTGGGCGAACCTCATGACATTCTGATAAATCAAACATTCCCTGGGTCCAAATACTCAATAACCAAAACCAAGACCATTGTTTCATTATAACCGTGGTCCTTGCCCTGGAGGGCCTTCTGCCCCAGAAGAGCAGATAGAGCAGAGTGCAGCTACCAAAAGTGCTCTCTACCTGGAGGAACCTTGGAAACAGTGTCAAAGAAGCTTGTCACCAAGGAAATAACCACATGGACAAACACACAGATGGAAAGAGGTTCAGCAGTCCCTTGAGGGTAAGGTGAATAGGGACTGAATGCTAATAAGTAGGGGCAGGGAGGCTGTTTTGGAGACAAAACTCCTGGGCTCAAATAATTCTTCCAATGGAATCACGACACATACCACTATACCTGGCTGGCATTTAATTCTTCTCAGTGATAAAAAACATTCTGAAATTAACTGTACTATTGTGCTGGTTGCACTATGAATATACCAAAAACATTAACCATATACGTTAAATCAATATACTGTACAGCATGCGAGCTTTCTTTTCTTGAATACAGGTTCTCAAATAGCTCAAGTTGACTTAATTCTATGTAGCAGGATGACATTGAACTCCTGATCTTCCTGCCTCCAACTCTTAGAGCTGGGAATATGCATCATCATGCCCAGTTTTACATGGTACTGGGGACCCAGTCCTGGGCTTCGCACATGCTAGACAAGCACTCCCCACATACTAGAGAAGCACTTCACACATGCTAGACTGACCCACATCCCCAGGCTCAGTACATAAGTTATAACTCAACCAGGCTGTAATATATCAACCCACTTCTAGGTGCATGTTTGTTTGTTCTTCTGGGTTTCTTTCTACCTTCCTTCCTTCAAGATGCACTGGTGTTTTGCCTGCATGTATGTCTGTGTGAGGGTGTCAGATCCCTCATAACTGGAGTTACAGACAGTTGTGAGCTGCCATATGGGTGCTAGGAATTGAATTGAATCTGGGTCCTCTGGAAGAGCAGTCAGTGCTCTTAACCACTGAGCCATTTCTCCAGCCCCTCTTTTGTGTTTTAATCCAAATTTGTCCACCATCTAATCACCTGAGACAATCACAAGGGCTACACAGATGTCCCTCGTCCCCTCACTGTACTCCAAATATGCTCATTTGGAACTATATCCCTTGTTTTTTTCTCCTTTGGTGCTGGGGACTGAAGCTAGGGCCTCACGCCTGCTAGGCAAACTTCCACCAAGCTATCCCCTGCCCAGAGCTGGTATCTAAGTCACCATCTCCACAGCTACCAGCAATGGAGTCCTTCACCAATTTATTGCTCGCTAATGCAATCTGTCTTCAGTCTGATCACCTTCTAAACCAGTCTTTGTTGTTGCCAGAAGTGTTTTCTAAAGCACACACTCTAGGAGACAGATCTTTTAAAAACCTTCCTTGGCTTCCCATAAACTAATAAAGTCAACATTACTTCTTAATGCCATTCAAGACTGCTCAAATTTGGTTCAGCTAACCTCCTACTGTCACACTCCTGCCACACACTCCCTCCCCTACAGAGACACCCTATATGTACTCAGTCTCAACACTTCTTCCACACACCAAAACAAACAGACAAACAAAAACCTAGCATGCAGTCTCACCTTCTCAAATCCTTTTTCCAGTCCAGGTCTCCACCATTTTCTAAACAAAATCCATCTCCCACTCACTCCCCTCCCCTCCTGTCCTGAGAGCAGCTCTGTAAGAACTGCCCAGCTCTTAACCCCTTTCAGTCCCTGCACCCTCCACCCATGCCTCCTCCCTCTCCCCGCATCCCATGGCCACTCTTCAGTGTCCTTCAGACAGAACTCCAGCAGCATGTACAGCTGGCACCTGGTCCTCCTTAGTGGTCTTTGTGCCTCAGCTGCACCTCAGAGAGGTCTCACCCCAAGAACCTTTGCCAATCTAATATGGAAGAAAGCATTCCTTTGGGGTCTACTGCACTTCCTTGAAGGCTTTGGAACCTAGCTAGCAGTCGCCTGCTCCAAGCAGGACCTGCCACTACAGGAGTGTCCTTCAGTGTTACATAAGGACATGCATCTGACACTCCAACCTCTTCATTTGATCTGTTAAAAAAAAATCTTACATTTCCCATGAAAATACCCTAGCTCTACATTGTTCAACACTGTAGCTGTTCAGTTCTATGTAACCATTTACATTTAATTGTAATTAAAATTAAGCAAAATTTAGAAAAAACTGGAGCCAAAAGTATAGCTCTTTGGCAAAGCAATACTTAGCACCAATAAGGCCCTGGGTCTGGTCTCCAGCACCAGAAAAACACAGTGGTAATTCACAGGCTCCACAGCTGGAAAGCTAGTGAGTATGAAAGTGGCACAGATACAGAGCACACTGCTGGCCACTGAGAAGAAAGCCAGCTACGCTACTGCTGTCAACTGAACATCTGAACCGAGTGAGCACTGTGCTGAGCGCTCCACACATGCTCACTCGGAAAAACACTATTTTGAAATATAATGTGCATGAATCCTGTGTACAAGGTCAATGAAGAGCAACTCCCCTGTGTAACTCTTCCTAATGGTTTGCCCACCTCTATCCTAAAGGAACTTATTTAGAAGCTGAAGCAGGGGAGGGCAGTTACTCATACACCCTGACCAAAGGACAGTCCTCCTCTACCAGATAAGATCATCTAGGGCTCAGCTTGGGAGGGAATGCAGAGTTCAGTAAAGGAGGAAGGGAGCAGACTGCCAATCAACCCAAGCTTCCCTGGGGTAGCAGATGTTGTAACCAGACAACATTGATGACAGATGTTGCAAGCAGATCTCCATTCTACACGGTAAGATAAACATTGTTTTTCAACATTAAGTCCTTCTGCCTTAAGTTTTATACAAATGGACTCACGAATTTTTTTAACCTGCTTTCACACAAAATGTAAACTCACCTAAGTTGCAGATAGCAGTTTATTGAGGGTTTTTTGTTTTTATAGTTACACTTCCTTCTGGCTATTCAAAATGTATCGATTTCGCTGTGGATAGATAGTTATACTGCTCCAGTTTTATAATAAGACAAAGCTGTTTTGGATACTGTTGCTCTTTTCTTAGTAGACTCAAGTCTTGGGGTGGATACTAGGTCAGAGTACTAGGCTCATGTTGGTCTGCAGGCTGGCAAGGGTTCCAAAAGCAGCTGTGCTGGTCACGCTCCCATTTCACGAGCACATTTTATTTTTTTTTTTATTCACTTATTTATTTAATGTATACGAGTCCACTGTAGCTGTCTTCAGACACACCAGAAGAGGGCATCAGATCCCATTACAGATGGTTGTGAGCCACCATGTGGTTGCTGGGAATTGAACTCAGGACCTCTGGAAGAGCAGTCGGAGCTCTTAACCACTGAGCCATCTCTCCAGCCCTCACGAGCACATTTTAAATGGCTCACAGTGACCACTAACATCTGACAGTGGTGTTTATTTCTGTTTCCCTGGTAACTGATGAGGCATCTCTTCATGTTTGTTGCTATTCAAACATCCTCTGTGCAACAGTGTTGTCAATAAGCAAGAAACAAATCATTCTTGTCTATTTGCAGTTTTCTTTCTATTGTTTATAGTATCTGTCCCTTCCTTTTTTTATCTTCTACCTTCTGAGGAACAGTTCTTAATTGTAATTCCTTCCCTACAATGTGTTGAGTTTATACTTTATAGTTGTGCTTTCTGTGTGTCTTTCAAGAAGTGTTTCTCAGTCCTCGGGCTAAAGAAATATTTTCCTACACTGTCTTCTAGAAGCTCCTAGAAGCCTTTACATTTCAGTAGTAGGGAAAACAGGTCCTCCCAACTTTCTGGGCCTTAATGTTCTAAACCACACCACCACCAGAGTCACGGCTGGGCATGCACAGGAGGGTAGGTGAGAACACAGAACCTATCTTCTGAGGTCTATGTAACTGGCTGAGAAAAGCTGACTCAGGAGTGGTATTCTTGACCCTTTAAAAGTGTCAAGTGGACACAGCAAGTTCCGTGCATGAGCGAGTGAGTGCACAGCAGCACACTGACTGGGAAGGCCACTGATTGACAGCTCCACTACAACAGAGCTTATGGTTTTCTGGGCAGAGATTTCCACCCATCTCTGTTAACTATTATCACTCCACTTATCCATTCCCTATCACCTTCTCTATCCTCTTCACCAGCCCCAGTTGCTGGTGCACATATGCAAGTCTCCTTGACAACAGCAAGAACTCTCTTTGAGTCTGCATCCACTCCAGCAAATAGTCTAGTCCTCTAATTCCCTTCCCGGCAAGATAATCCGGTCATCTAAACCTCTTGCCTGTAATTCATCTCCTTCTCTGTTCCTTGAATGTAAGTAGCCACATCACCAGTTCTCACCTCACATAAGGTGACTTTATGACCTGGTTTGTCCAGAACAATCCTGGGTGATCCATGCTGTCCTGGCATAATAACAAAGAACTTTCACTTTCGAGGACATGACTGACCAGGTTTCAGAGATGGCCACACTCCACCACAGCTTAGCCCCAAGGTGCTAACTTCCCTCTCAGTGACTTCTGTACCTGAACTGCTTGAGGTCTACCTGTTGTTGCAAGATCCTTCCCACAACCACATATCTCCAGTTGTTCCCTCTGTCTGCTACCCTTCCTCTCCCCCTGCCTAGGTTTGCTCTGCTTTTAGGAGGGTGGGAGGCGGGGGTGTTCTGGAGCAAAACTCCTCTTGGCAACTCACATATTTCCACTGGTATTCTATTATCAAGAAAACTGCTGTGCTAGCTCACCAAAATATCAACCTTTTTATTGCAATGCTTTTTTAAAATTTTTCTCCATCTTTATTAAATTGGGTATTTCTTATTTACATTTCAAATGTTATTCCCTTTCCCAGTTTCCAGGCCAACATCCCCCTAACCCCTCTCCTCCCCTTCTATGTGGGTGTTCCCCTCCCCATCCTCCCCCCATTACTGCCCTCCCCCCAACAATCCTGTTCACTGGGGGTCCAGCCTTGGCAGGGCCAAGGGCTTCCCCTTCCACTGGTGCCCTTACTAGGCTATTCATTGCTACCTATGAATTTGGAGCCCAGGGTCAGTCCATGGGCAGTGGATTAGTCCCTGGAAGCTCTGGTTGATTGGCATTGTTGTTCATATGGGGTCTCGAGCCCCTTCAAGCTCTTTCAGTCCTTTCTCTGATTCCTTCAACGGGGGTCCCGTTCTCAGTTCAGTGGTTTGTTGCTGGCATTAGCCTAAGTATTTGCCATATTCTGGCTGTGTCTCTCAGAAGAGATAAACATTCGGCTTCTGTCAGCCTGCACCTCTTTGCTTCATCCATCTTATCTAGTTTGGTGGCTGTATATGTATGGGCCACATGTGGGGCAGGCTCTGAATGGGCGTTCCTTCAGTCTCTTCTAAACTTTGCCTCCCTATTCCCTCCCAAGGGTATTCTTGTTCCCCTTTTAAAGAAGGAGTGAAGCATCCACATTTTTGTCATCCTTCTTGAGTTTCACATGTTCTGTGCATCTTGGGTAATTTGAGCATTTGGGCTAATATCCGCTTATCAATGACTGCATACCATGTGTGTTTTTCTGTGATTGGGTTACCTCGCTCAGGATGATATTTTCCAGTTCCATCCATTTGCCTATGAATTTCATAAAGTCACTGTTTTTGATAGCTGAGTAGTATTCCATTGTGTAGACGTACCATGACACCAACATAATATATATTTATTTATCTTCCATGGCCTCTCATGATTTTTCTCTGAGGTTTTCTTTTTTGTTGTGTCTTGGGTTTTGTTTTCTTTTATTTTCAAGACAGTTTCTCTGTGTAGCCCTGTCTATCCTAGAATTCACTCTATAGAGCAGGCTAGCCTTGAACTCAGAGATCCGCCTGCCTCTGCCTCCTGAGTGCTGGGATTAAAGGCTGCAGCACCTCTGCTGGCCTCTCTGAGGTTTTTGAATGCTCAGCTTCTCATGTTCTATCAGTACATACTTCTTCAGGCTGCAGACAGCAGCTACAGTTTCAGAGTGTTCTCCAAGTGGATGGATTTCTTGGTTTTCCTTATTCTATACACACAGAAATACTTTACACACGAATAATGGTGCAAAAACCTAAGATCAAATCAGTTTTGCTGTCATGATTTGGGGGGAAAAACAAAGCAAAACAAGACAAGATTTCGGCCATTTTGCAGGGTGTTGTTTTGTGTGTTTTGTTTTGTTTGCAAAAAAGAGAAAAGTGGGTTGGTAAACTGATTCCAAAGGCCATAAAGGAAAGAAGAGCACTCCAGAGCGTAAAGTGCTCACGCCCCTCCTAACGGGACCATGGCTGCTGTTAAGCACACGCAGCATAGGTATTCCCACTTTACACTCAGCACGCACTGTCCCCGGCTACAGAGACAACAGTGGAACTGTACTGTGCACACACGTTCTTTAAACATGCCTCCCTATTACAGATATAGTTCTTTAACTCTTTTCCTAATTGACTATTGGGATGTTACTAGTTTTTGCACGTTGTTCCCATATCCAAATTGCTGTTGTTTTTGAAAGAGGGTCTTACTGTACGTGTGTGTGTGTGTGTGTGTGTGTGTGTGTGTGTATGATCCGGAATTCCCTTAGTAGACCAGGCTGGCCCCAAATTCAGAGATGCACTTGGCTCTGCCTCCTGATACTTATTTAATTATTTACATGTATGTGTGCGCTGTGCATGTATGTTATATAAGTAAAGGTGCCCACAGATGCCAGAAGAAGGTATCAGATACCCTAGAGCTGGAGTTATAGGAAGTTGTGGGTCACCTGAAATGGGTGCTAGGAATTGAACTCCAGTCCTCAGAAAGAACAGTATGTATCCTTAACCATTGATCTATCTCTCCACTGACCTCAACATCCCAAATTTTTGTTCAAGGCTAGTTATACAAATAAAATTTATGTAATTCTTTTCACATTCTTTTACTTATTGGTAGAGGGTTATACACATGTGTCATGGCACACATGCGGAGGTTAGAGGACAACTTGTGGGAGTTGGTCCTCTTCTTCCACTGTATGGATCCTGACAAGTGAATTCAGGTCATCTTGGCAGCGAGCATAGTTACCCACTGAGCCACCCCTCCAATGCTTCTGTAGGCTCTTGCGGACTGTATGCACATAGTTATGTTATATACAAATATACTTAACTTTCATTCCCCCACCCTCTCCCACCACCTATCCCATCTTTTTTCTTTGTTCCTTGTTCTCATATAACCACATGCCAGGACCACTAGTGGACTTTACAGAAACATGCAAACACAAATTTCTGAACAAGCCTTTTATCTTTTGTTTTTCTTCATCTGCTACTCTGGGACCTGCAGGGTACAACACTGAAGCAGCAGTGAATGCAGGCGCCTCTCTCGCTGCTGATTTTATGGTTTAACAGACTACCTAGGGGTTCAAAGTGCTCACTGTGAAAGCTTTTGCCAAGACCAGAGTTTGGATCCCCTGAACCCACATGAATACCCTTCTGCCTATAAAGCCAGCATCTGAAGCTAGCATAGCGAGCTCAGAGTTCACCTGAGCAAGCCTGCCTTGTTAATAACATGGAGCACAATGCACACACGAGAACACGCATGCAAATCACACACACATACAAAAAGAAAGAACTCGCACACTGCTCCATTATTATATACATCATCCTTGTAATTCATCTCACTCTGGTGATCCCTAAGTCTCTTCAGAATGTCAGAACCCAACTCATCTGCAGCAACAGTGCTCCTCAGAGGCAGCCGGGCAGCCGGGCTGAGGCGGAGAACCGTGAGTTCAAGGCATCAGTAAAACCTGGTCTCAAAAAATTAAAAGGAGCTGGGAATATGGCTCAATAGTGTGGGAGTACCCATCAGAGGTGGATTGGGCGTCCAGGTCTCTAAAGCAGTAGATTCAATCCCTACTGCTTTTCAAATATGTTAACAAATTTGATGCTAACAATTCTGTGTGACCAGTTTGATACCCTGTCTTGTTTAGCTTTTTTTTTTTCTTTTTTCTTTTTAAGAGTTCAGAAATGAATGGAAAGAGTTGGCTCACTTCATAGGGTTAGTTAAAGGCAGAATTCATTCTTAACCTTCATTCCACAGATACCATGCTCTGGTCTCTACCTCTCACCCTCTTTAATGATGTTACTTACCCATTTTGCAGATATTTCCTAAAAAAATGTTACTATTGTGCTTTCAGATAAAACATGGGGCTACACATCTTTAATCCCAGCACTTAAGAGGCAGAGGCAGGCAGATCTCTGTGAGTTTGAGGCTGTCCTAGTACAGAGAGAGAGTTAGCTTCAGGACAGCCAGGGCTACACAGAGAAACCCTGTCTCAAAAGGCCAAAACCTAAAAACAAAACCGTGGAGGTGAAGTGGAGATCAGTTCCAAGAAGCAACCATCACTACTTCTACAGGATAAGTGCGCCACCTAGTGGCCATCTTTTTGCTGACAGAGTCACCATGAATGTATCAATTCCTAAAAGCCAACTTAAGTCTCTGAGTGCCTGGAGATGTGGCTTGGCAGTGAGTGGTGCTTTCAGAACATTACCAAGCACTAAACTCATCCCCAACTCCAGAAAAAAATTTCTAAGCCTGACAACTTACAAGGTGTCCAAACTAGATCGGCCCAGTGTCTCGGGCAGTAACACTGGACTCCCTGAGATCCTGTATAGAACCTTGGAGTGTTCAAAACTAAAGATCCTAGAATCTTACTCTAAAATAAGATATGTAGAAGGGGGCTCCTGGAAATTAAAGAACTTTGAAAACTACTGATCTATATATGACCCAGTGCGATGGATAGTACAGGCTAAATATCCCCTACACGGGATCTGTGGAGCCAGAATATACTCTTATTTTGAACTCCTGGATATTTGCATATATTTAATAATGTACGGGGGAGCAAGTCTAAATCTGAGATTCAGTTATATTCCACATATACCTTATACATATAACTTGCAGGTAATTCTATACACTATTTTTGTGCCTTGTTATATGAAATTAGGTACAGAATTTTCTGAGTGTGGCACCTGGTAGGCCCTCAGAAAAATTTGGACTTCACAATGCTTTGGATTTCAGATGTTCTTTTTTAACCAGGGATACTCAACTTGTATGACATGTATCTGTCACATGCAGGCTGTCAGTGGATCCATTTCCCCATGGGAGCCACCATGGGAGTGCTCTTCTCCTAGCAGCACGCCATACTAGACTGTTAATACTTTCGGCACTGATGGATGCTCATTATTTTGGTGAGGTGACATTTTCCCCATATCTCTGGTATCGGGCTGTTCCTAACAATAAGTGACATCATAGAGCAGATTCGGGGAGGTAATTCAGATTAATGTATAAACTTAAAAGTGTGCTCTTCTAGCCTGTGAGTATGTGCCCCATGGGACATGCCGTCTCATCATTTCACAATGAGAAAAAATTACTCTGCTGACTTAGGGCTGGCTCACTTATTAATGTAGTAGCATTTTGCCAGCTATTCTTTGTGAATTTGACATTGAAAATGTCCTTCAATTCCCAATCCTCCTGCCTATACCTTGAAAGTATGAGGATGAACCATACCCAGTGATACCCAGGTATCACTACATAGCCCTGGCTGTCCTGAAGCTCACTATGTAGACCAGGCTAGCCTGGAACTCAGCTCTGCCTGCCTCTGCATCCTGAGTACTAAAATAAAGGCATGTGCTTCACAGCTGGCCAAAATGAGTATTCCTAAACCTCATAAAGAATGTTCAAATCTGTAACATCAGCACTAGGGAGACTGGCAGGATTGCTATGAGTCTGAGGAAAGCCTAGGGTACATAGTGAGTTCCAGGCCCCTCAGGCCTATCTACAAAGCAAGTCTCTTTTTGAGACAGACATACATACACAAATACTAGAGGCGGGGAGGTGTTGTTAGTTTTTACTTCCCTGTTTCTCATCAGATTTGCTGCTGCTTGGCAACATTGTGTCACATCTGCATTATTCTAGCCTGAAGGACTGCAGGGCTGGGGAAGTTGTTCAGCTGGTAGAATGCTTGCCTAGAATATAACAGGGCCCAGGGTTCAATCTTCCTGTTAACCCTGCCCAAGACAGCTATAGAGGGCCATGCCAGTACTCCCAGCACCTAGGAGGTAGAAGCAGGAGGATCCACTCAAGGTCTTGTAGAAAATCCAAGTCTAGCCTGAGCTAGAGACACTGTCTAAAAATAATAATAACAGAAGCCTCAAATACTAAGGGTTAAAGGCAGTTTTGGAATGGGAGAGACTAAAGTTCAATCTCAAATTCCCTATCAAATGACCTTGATAAATTACGAAAGCCAACCTAAGTCTCTCAGTGCCTGGAGATGTGGCTTGGCAGTGGTGCTTCCAGAGCATTGCCAAGCACTGAACTCCCCTAACTCCAGGAAAAAAAATTGCTAAGCCTGACATCTTACAAGGTGCCCAAACTAGATCTGCCCAGTGTGTCAGGCAGTAGCATGTGGGCTCCCTGAGATCCTACATAGAACCATGCAATCTTTCTACAGTAAGATAATCAACCAGAGGATCTGTTCAAAACTAAAGAATCTAGGATCTTACTGTAACATAAGGTATGGAGAGGGGGCTCCTGGAAATCAATGTTTTAAAACAAACCGCCCAGATGTTTCTCACATAAGGAACCCCAAAGGACAATCTACTTGTCTTTTTTCCCTTCTTTTGGGGGCAGGATGTTGTACTGGCTAGGTTTATGTCAACTTGACACAAATGATAGTTATCTGAGAAGAGGAAACCTTGGAGAAAATGCCTCCACAAGATCTGGCTATAGGGCATTTTCTTAACTAGTGATTGATGGGAGAAGGGCCTAGCCCACTGTGGGTGGTGCCAGCCCTGGGTTGGCAGGCCGAGCAAGCCATGGGGAGAAAAGCCAGAAAGGAGGACACTTCCATGGCCTCTGCATCAGCTCCTGCCTCCAGGTTCTTACCCTGCTTGAGTCCCAGTCCTGACTTCGTTAAGTGATGAACAGCAATGTGGAAGTGTAAGCCACCCTTTCCTCTCCAACTTGCTTTTTGGTCACGGTGTTTCATCGCAACAATAGAAACCCTGAAACAGGCCTTAAAGTCACAGAACGTGACCTTGAACTTGTGTTCCTCCTGCCCCTGCCTCCCCAGTGCTGGGATTAGATAGAGGCATGCACCAGCCATGTGTGGTTTTATGCAGCTCTGAAGATGGAACCCTTGTGCATGCTAGGAAGCAACACTAGCTGAACTGCATCCCAGCCTTATCATAAATACATTTCCATCACCCTTCACGATGTGCCAAGTACCTAATGCTTGCAGAATTCTGCTTTTAAAAAAAGGCATTATAATCCTCACTTAAAGAAAACTCAAACCCGAGCTTACAGGTTTCCTCTTTCAGTCAATCAAAGGGTGAAACGAGATTTAAATGCAGGTTTCTGTAGGTCCTCTTCTAACCTGATAGGCAGCAGGCAGGTTTCTAGCATGACACTTGTTCTTGGATAATCTCTTCTCCTGGGACTAAGGATGCAAACAGGATGTGATGAGAGCACCTCAGTGCCCTGATTAATAAAATCAAAAAGATTACCTAACCTAACCTAATTGCATGAGCTTTTTTCAAACAGCGTTTCCTGCAGCAGTTAGCAGAATGGGAAGTCAGAGGGATTCACAATAGTAGAGGTCAGTATGTATTGTTGACTCCTATAAGGAGATCTGGCCGTTAGGCACAGCCCCAAAAGCAGATTAAGGGCCACAAGTGACAGTAACGAAGGGACCTCAGGTGTTTACCTACAAGCAACTAAATATGACTTACAGCCTGAAAAGGGTTCTTCTTGGAGCCTCCAAATAAAGCCCACCCCAGCCTTGACTTCAGCTTGTAGCTCTTAGCAGAAAATCCAACTAAGATGTCTACCTGTAGAACTGTGGAAAATTCAATGTGTGTTTTCATATATGGTGACAAAACATGTAACCTAATAATTACTGTTTTTGCCATTTCAGGTTTGCAGCACTGAGGACATTCATCCTGCTGTGCTACTGTGACCACCTCCATCTCCAGAAATTACCTTTCTAAACTCAAACAATTCCAAACCCACCAAATAACAACTTATTTCCCCATGGTCAGTCTGGAAACCATTTGACTTCCAGTTTGCATGAATTAGTGACTCTTCTATCTAATAGGACTCACAAGGATATTTGTGTTTAGTGACTAGCTTATTTTACTTAGCATAACACCCTCAAAATCCATACATGTTAGCATATGCGAAATTTTCCTTTCCTTTCTTAAGGCTCAGTAGTACTTGCCTTAGTTTGCTTTAATAAAACACCCTGAAACAAAAGCACCTTAAGGGATAAAGGGTCTATTTCTGTTCCCTTTCTTAATTTATATTTACAGTTCAGGATCCCAGCCTAGGGAATGATGCCACCCACAGTGGGTAGATCTTCCTACGTCTATTAACCTAATCAGAATAATCCCTGAGAGGCATGCCTGAGACCCATCTTCCTGGTGGTTCTAGAGCTTGTCAAGTGATGACTGAAATAATCCATCACAGTATTCTACTGAGTTTGTGTGCATGTCCATATATATTTTGTTCAGTTGTCTATGTATAGACACTCGAACTGTTTAGCTTTGGAACTACTGTGACTAATACTGTTACGAATATGGTGCACAAAAATTTTTTGGATATAGAAATGGTTGTGGACTTAAGTCATTATCTTAAAAATTAAGCAATGAAAGGAAAAAATTAAGCAGTAATCTTGCCTATCTGAGCTACACTTTTAGGTAAATAGATAATAGAGGAAAAGAAAACTCTCACAAAATTAAGCATCACAAAGTTAACTAACTCCATTTAGCCAACCCAGTGAGAATAAGCACTCACTAAGCATAAGCTTCTACTACTATCAATAAGGAACAGGAGGAGCTGGACATCTGTCTCCTGCTCCCAAACACAACACCTACAGTCTTGTCAACAGGATCAAATGTGAGTCTGAGTTACCCACTGGATGCAGCTACCAATCAGAGCAGAAACAGGAGAGAGGAAGGTGTAGAACTGGACCAGAGTCAGTAAAATGGACCCTCTGCAAATTCCATAGGTCTTAGGGTGGAATGCTTCAAGGGGCCAACCACGGGAAGGGAAAAGGCATCGAGCTTTAAAATAAGCAAAACAAAACTATAAATTACTACATACTGGCATATTGTAATCCTAGCACTTAAGGGGCCGACTGAAGGATCATTTGAGCTCAAGAATTGGAGACCAGACTGAGACACAGCAAAGCATCCAAAAAATTCTCAATTTAAAAACTATAAAATTTAAGGATATCACACTATAAAATTATAAAGAAATGCAAGGGGTGATTACTTACGAGACAGAAGGCATCTGACTGGGAACACACCAAGGTCTCAAAGCGAAGTTCTCTCTCTCAACTTGAGAGCTATGTACAGGGTTAACAATTCAGCTATATT
The DNA here is from genome assembly GCF_011064425.1 of Rattus rattus. Classification (NCBI taxonomy): domain Eukaryota; kingdom Metazoa; phylum Chordata; class Mammalia; order Rodentia; family Muridae; genus Rattus; species Rattus rattus. The sequence goes on along the minus strand of NC_046154.1, from coordinate 45,685,208 downwards.
TAAAAACCCAACCCAAGAACTAAGTGGTGCATTGACTGTAATGACAAGGTAGTGGCCTGACTCCAAGTACAATCCGCTAACCTGATGTCTCAACACGGCCCTGCCAAAGACTCACCCTGGGCCTACCTCAAGCCAAGAAAGAGCAGTTAAAACCAGACTGAGTGGGAACTGAGATCAATTATAAGTGCCCAGAAAAGCAGCATGACCAAGACAAAAGGACAATGTTAAAACACGAAAATAGAAGGCATGTGTGGCTGATCATGGGGAAGGTGAGGCAGAGGATTACCACAAATTCAAGACCAGCCTGCAACAGTGAGATTCTGTCTCAAAACAACAAGAAAGAAAGCCAAATAAAAACTAAAAAACAGCCTAAGTTGCCTTTTGTTTGTTTTCTGAGACTAAGTTTCTCTGTGTAGCCCAGGCTGTCCTAAAACTCACTCTAAACCAGGCTGGCCTTGAACTCAGTGGGTCACATGCCCACGCCTTCACTGAGATTAAAGGTGTGTAGCACCACTGCCTGGCCCCTAAGTCTTGTGTCATATATACAAGTTAGCCTTGTTTCCATTCTGCAAAACAGCCATCCTTACACCCACCTCTATTCAAGACTCCTCATTATGACTACCCAAGCTTAGAACTGTTTTCCAATTCTTGTTAGAACTGATGATAAAAGTTAACAATGTTTACCAAATATATTCACACCTTCAAAAAGTAGGGGTGTACCCTACCATCAGTTTAAAGCACCACACCAAAAATGATAAGGGTGACGGCAAGCACACAAACGGAGTTTGAAAAGGAGAAAGCTGCCCGATGCTGGCCCACCACAGGGGTGAGATGTACAATCAGTGCAAAGGACTTGCCAGACTTCAAAGATCCAGATGAAAACTGTCACGTCCAATCTCAAAATCTCTCTCTCTCTCTCTCTCTCTCTCTCTCTCTCTCTCTCTCTCTCTCTCTCTCTCTCTCTCTCCCCTCCCCCCCAACCCCACCGTCACCCCAGGGCCTCACTATAGAATCTTGGCTAGCCTGAAGCACACGATGGAGACTAGGCTGGTCTCAAACTCAGAGATCCACCTACCTCAGCCTCCCAAGTGTTGGGAAATGGTTCTAATGCTTTGCCTTAATTTGGCTTCCAAAAGCCGCACTTCCAGACTCTGAGGGTCCCTGCCCCCAGCTGGCTTTGATTGATAATAAAGAATTGTCAGACAGCCAATGGCTGGGCAGGGAGATGGGGCAAGACTTTTGGATTGCACAGGCAAGGGACTAAGGGAGAGAGGAAGAGGAGAATCGCCATGACAGGAAGCAGAAAGAGGAATCTTAAAGGCCTGCCCACATGTAAGAATCCAGGAAAGTGGCCCCAGGAGCCGCTTCCGTAATTGGGTCTGGGGTAGCAGAGATGAAATATAGATTTCAAAAGATCTTAACTCAAGAATACTGGAGGGGAGTGTGTGCTAGCTATGGGAAAGTTTAAAAGTGCCCCACCATTGAGCTAGTCAAGGCACATCAAAATTAGCTGGTGTGTGTGTGCATGAGTGTGAGTGTGAGTGAGTGTGTGTGTGTGTGTGAGAGAGTGTGTGTGTGTGTGTGTGTGTGTGTGTGTGTGTCTATGTCTGTCTGTATGTCTTTCATTCGCAAATCTAGAGCTCTTGGGAGACTCGATCACTCACTGGGAGGGAGCTGAAAGCAGATTAACTATTCTCCCCTACACCCAAGTACTATGTAAAATATCTTCTTAATAAGTTAATCTTGTTATATGTATGGTTCAGACTATCTCCTGCCCCACACTGCTATACACAGCTAAACAGTGCTGAGGAGAACAGAACAGCTGACGAGCTTTTCTGAGTCCTTTGTATGACTGCCGTGACACCAACAGAACAATTCCCTTCATTCTAGCCTGGGCCCTTGTTTGTAACCTGAGGTTTTAAAGAAGAGCTGGGAAGTGCTTTAAGTCATGGATTAAACCTCGACCAAAGTAACTGAGTTCTAGTCCTGGTCCTGAAACTTCCTGGAAGTTTCTTGAAAAACCCAATTCTCCTCCCTAAGACTTGGTTATCTGGCCCAGTAGCTAAGTAGGGAAATTAAGTTAAATCTAGACTCTGTGGCCCCATCAAAATATTTTTCTGTTGAAATTGGTCCTCATAAAATGAAAAAATACTTACTCTGAGTCTAACGCATCCTCTTCGAGAGCCTCTCATCATTTTGTCTTTGGACTAAAAGAAAAACAAAAAGCTCAATAAATAAAAGGTTAAGGCAAGTGTTTTTAAAGTCATCTGGGAACTAAAATTGAGTGACGTTTACAGAACTGACCATTCTTTCTACCCATCACCTGCTGCAGAAGAAACCATTTCTTGCAGGGAAATCACCAGTTTTTAAATGAAAGTAGTTTGTCATCTATTCAAATCAACCTGAGCACAGAATTTACACACATCCTCAGTGTACAAAAGCTACTTCAACAGTTATATTCCTCTCCACGTTCCTTCCCTACGACCCAGCATTTCTCACCTATGGGCATAAGAATCTCTCCCCATGATGCTGATAACAGGCAAAGGACCACACTTTAGAAAGGACGCTCAAGCGTTATCTGTGCAATTCCCAGATGCCATTTCTCATCTAGGGCTCTTTTTGCTTTGCGGCCACTCATCAAAGCGCTTTAGCCATCTGGTCTGGATTCTCACCCGAGTACCCAGCCTCCTGTGCGCTCCTGGTTGTGGCATGTACATCCTGTGGGGCACTCCTGGGAGGGTGAGGAGTCTATCTTGGCTTACTTTATGCTTTAGTGCAGTGTCTGGTATGCATTAGGTGCTCAAAAAGCATTTCCTGGTGAGACACTGCTGTCCCTTCTGTCCCCTCACTAGCCTGGGTGCAGCACAGGCTGTCACAGCAAGCACAGAGTTGACTCTAGGAAATAAATGCTTCTGAAAGCAAACTGACCGCTCAAAGTAAAGTAAATGTAGGAGAGGGATTGCGATACACATGTAATACCTGTAGAATAGCCGATATTTTCCATTTCCCACCTATATAAGAACAAAGATCACAACAAGCTGATTCCACGTGACTGTAATTGTCCCGCTTGAAGCCCCAGACACCCTATATATAACCTCCAAATTTCTAAGCCCTGGGAACTCATTTTCAGAAGTGACTATGGATATACTGGAGACAGCCTGCTTTTATTTTTGCAAACACAGACATATACTTTAGGGGGGAAATACTAGGTATGATCAAAGAGTTCTTTACTAATAAGGCAGCTAATGAAAGCATTGCCTAGCGAGGCATCCTTAAGCACTTAATAACCCTTTTATGGACCTATATTTATCTTCTCTCCAAAACAATAAGGGCAGGGCAGGATACAAAAGCATTTATTAGGTTAGAATACAACCAATGAGATTAGGATGTAAAGCTAATTTATATTCTCTCTCTCTCTCTCTCTCTCTCTCTCTCTCTCTCTCTCTCCCTCTCTCATTCATATTCATTCATATTCATATTCTCTCTCTCTCTCTCTCATCCCTGACCTGCCTGCATTGTAAAGCAGTTTTTAATATCACAAAGGGCCAGACAGGCCAACAGTGTTGCTTCACTTGGATTACGGATTACACAACACTAAGAGAGACAGTGGAAGCCATTACACAAATAGCTGAGGAGTTACTCGGGCCAAACAGAATATGGAGCGTTCTACAACAGAACTGACAGACGCATATAAAACATTAAAAAAGCCTAACACGAACAATCCAAACACAGAGCACAAAAAGCACAATGGAGCAAGCACAGAGAGCAACTCTGAAAGAACCAGAGACCCAAAAGAGAGTGTGGGCCTGGGCTGCAGGAGTGAGGCATGCTGGCTCACGGGTAAAGGCACTGGCAGCCCTGAGGACCTGAGTCTGACCCAGCACCGCCCCTCTGCAGCTCCCTTCTCAGTAAGCTGTCTCCCTTGCCTGTTACTGTCTCCCCAAGCCTGTTCAATTCTTTCTTCCAGAACACAATAATCTGGAACCACTCCAGGTGCTGCCCCCTGAACCCTGCTATCAAGACCAGCATGACTCCTCTCAAATCTGAGCCAGGATGATCTACATGAGCTCCAGGCCAGCTTGGGCCAGATACAGAGACTGTTTAGAAAGAAACAGAAATATGTAAGCAAACCAGAACAGAACAGTCCTCCTGTCTGACAGCTCCCGCCGTTCCTGTGCCGAGCCTGACTTTTCAGCTCCCTGAACCGAGGGCCCTCGTGCCTGAGACCTTGACAGACTGTTCTCCTGCCTGCACAAGTGCCAGGTTCCTTAACAAGCTCATCCTGCTACCCTCAGGGAATTCCAGCTGAAACCCTGACCACATTATAACCACTGCTGCCAAAAGCCATTTTTTTAAAGACGATCTTTCCCTTCATAATCCTGTGGGGAAATAAACTTCCCTGGATTTCTCTGTGTTCCAACCAAAAGCTGTAGAGCATGTCATAATAATTAAATTTTTCATTTTTCTCTGATCTCAAAGAATAATAAATATTTTCTTTCCCAGTGGAGTGTGAAAAATTATATCCTGGAGTAGGAAAGTCATTTTAAGAGCATGCTAAGGACCATTCAGCTCAATGTATTAAATCTGTTGCCCAACAAGGGCTCTGAACTGCTGTACTGAGTTGCGTTTTCTTATTTTAGATGAATTTCAGTATTCCACTTAAGAAGCCATCCATGCAGGCAGGAGAGATGACTCGGAGGTTAAAAGCACTGGTGGCTCTTACAGAGAACCTGGATTCTGTCCCTAACACCCACATGGTGTCTCACAAGCACCTATAACTCCACTTTCAGGGACTGAACACCCCCTTCTGGCCTCTATGGGCACTGTATATACATCAGGCACTTATATTCGTACAAGCATATACATAAAGTAAAAATTTTTAAAGTATTTTTTAATCTTCAAGGGCCAGCAAGATGGTTCAGTGGGTCAAACTGCTTGCTACAAAAGCCCTACAACTTGACAAGGTGACCTAGAGCCCTTGGTAAGAGGAGAGAACTGACTCCCAGAAGTAGTCTTCGAGCCTCCATACCTGTGTCTTGGACACATCTGATATACAACACAAACACAAACACAAACACAAACACACACACACCACTTACAATAAATAAAAATTTTTGTTCATTAATAAATATTCAAAATATTCTCCATTTAGGCTCCAAAGCTGCAGATACCATTTATAGGAAATTTATTCTTTAAATGTACAAAATCGGGCTGGAGAGATGGCTCAGCGGTTAAGAGCACCTGACTACTCTTCCAGAGGTCCTGAGTTCAATTCCCAGCAACCACATGGTGGCTCACAACCATCTGTAAAGAGATCAAATGCCCTCTTCTGGTGTATCTGAAGACAGCTACAGTGTACTTCTATATAATAAATAAATAAATCTTTTTTTAAAAAAATGTACAAAATCATTTCAATCCTCTATAATTTCTAGAGTTAGTTACAAGAATATATACATACATATACATATATAATACATACACAAACACACACACATCCCCAGATAAAGAAGATACTATAGACAGCACAATTTAATAAAAGGAGGTGGCTATGGAAAAATGCTGAAATCTGGCTTTGCCAGTTTAGCAACAGTGCAGCCTTGATCAGATCCCTTCTGTTCTCAGACTTCAGTTTCTCTGTTTGTAAAATGGAGACATGACTCAACTCTCAAGAGGTGGTCCCAGTGCTTACTACGGCAATCATGAAGTACCCATTTATGACCCTTTCTTGCTCCTACCTTAAATACAATAAACACAGTCTGTAGGGATGCTCTTTAAAACTAAACAGGCCCTATTCTCATGAGCAACAAATTTTCTGAGAGTTCAACATGTAACTATCCAGACAGGAGAAAAGATATCCTACAGAAAGGCTTACGTGCCTCCTCTTCCCTGTTATCAGACTTAAAACAATGGACTCCAAGGAATTGGAATGTCCCAGGAATCCTGGGGCCAGCAGAGAGATGTATTTACCAGAGAGATTTCACACAATGCTAACTTCTTGCAAGACAGACCAAGAACCAGGAGGCAGCGATTGGTCAGTGATGGGCAGGACTACACCGTGACTCAGCTGCTTAGTTAAACGTGCCTTTTGCCCTCTATTTAAGCCTAAGCCTGGAGTCTGGACCCTAAGATGGACTTGGTTGGAACCAGTGGGTCACTGGCCCTTCCCATCTGTCCCTTGTCCCAGGGTGGCCACGTTGAACAAACACCCTTTCTGCTTCTCACTGTTGTTACTCTACCTGGCCCACTGGTAGACTCAGCCGGTGGACTGAGCCTCTACCTTGTCAGTGCTGCAGGACACAGACTTTGACCCTAATAACTCTGGTAACAAGAACAAACACTCCCAAATATGACACCTTAACACCTAAAACCTAAGAGCAGCCCAAAGGGCTCTCTCAAGTCTTCTTGTCTTCCTAAGGAGCAGATTCACTGAACCAGGAGTGGTAAGAAATGAGGAGTATCACACAGGAAGAGGCTGGAGAATCAAACCGCCTAGAGCCCGTGGAACCTTGTCTCAGCCACTCCCCATTCTTCAAGCTCCCCACCCCCAAAACCACTTACCCCTTTAAAGTGTCACTAGCTCCTCGCTTCGCTCTCCCCAGTGAAGACACTAAGCCCTGGCAGCTGACTGTCTTGGAGTCTCCTGTGTGTGGTCCCTCGTGCCCTAATAAACTTGCACCCACCCCATCTTCTTACTGTGTGGTTCAGTTGATTCATCGAACTTTCCACCTCAGAGATGACAGGAAGGGAACCTTTCCTGTACTCCTATATGCTTCCTTTCAAACATGTCTTGTTAACTTTGCCCACTCTACACTAAGCATGCATGCCTGTGTGTGTGTGTGTGTGTGTGTGTGTGTGTGTGTGTGTGTGTGTGCGCGCACACACACACACACAAGCCTTAAATAATACACAGTCTGTCATGTCCCTCTTTCGTGTTCTCACACCTCCTCTGTGGATCCTTCCCGCATCCTCCCTCCACAGCTGGCAGATGTTTCTACCACACTGTTAATATCCTGCATTACATGTTTGTGTGCCTTTTCTCCTTGTCGCATAGGAAACCTAATTACAATTTTACTAGTATTACATTTACTATCTCCCAGAACCTAGTTAGTATCTGAGACAGGGGAGGAATTAGTGCACTGTGTACATCCTCCCAGCCTCTCCTCTCAGGCATCCTACTCATTCAACAAACATATTTACTTGAATACGCTTATTCAGTCCCAATTCAGACTATTCAACCCTCCCAGGCAAAACAAAAGAAACTTTTTTCTTTTTCTCCCCCCTCCTCCCTGGAGCTGAGGACCGAACCCAGGGCCTTGCGCTTGCTAGGCAAGCGCTCTACCACTGAGCTAAATCCCCAACCCCCTTTTTTCTTTTTCTGATAACTTTCTGAGTTGTTTGTTGAGACAGAGTAGCCCAAGTTGGTCTCAAACTAGCTACTTAGCTGAGGATAACCTTGGATTCTTCTTCCTTCTGCCTTCACCTCCCAAGAACTGGGATTACCAGCATGCACTCCAGGTGGTCTTCCCTTTTAGCACATTTACTTATGGGGGAGATGGGTACACCGTGACATGCAGAGTCAGTTTCTCCTTCTATCACATGGGTCCCAGGGATTAAAATGATGTCATCAGGCTTGATGATAAATGCCTTTATCTGCTGAACCATTTCTCCCACTCCTAATTTCAGATTTTTGACCACATTTTGTTCAATTGCACTTTGAAATATTACAATAAAACAATCACAAGTTAGTAATTATATAAACACAAAATCAAGACAGTGCCAATGTAATCCTTTTTTTAAAATATACTTTTTTTTTAATTTATTTATTTAATGTATATGAGTATACTGTCGCTGTCTTCAGACACACCAGAAGAGGGCATCAGATCCCATTATAGATGGTTGTGAGCCACCATGTGGTTGCTGGGAATTGAACTCAGGACTTCTAGAAGAGCAGTCGGTGCTCTTAACCACTGAGCCATCTCTCCAGCCCCAATGTAATTTTTTATACTTTTTAATTTAATTATTTTATGCGTATAGGTGTCTTGCCTGCAAGACTATATTGCAACATATACATGCAGTGTCTGAGGAGGCCAGAAGAGGGCGTCAGAACCCCTGGAACTAAGGTTCCATACAGGTGTAAGCCACTATGTGGGTGCTGGGCCCTCTTCAAAAGCAGTTAAATGTTCTTAATTGCTGAGCCATCTCTTCAATCCTGGAGTAGCTACTTAATTTGTATGTTAATTGTAACTATTTAGCTCTCTAACCTTTTTTATAAGCTTTAAGAAAATCAGTTCAGGGGTTGGGATTTAGCTCAGTGGTAGAGCGCTTGCCTAGGCGCTAAGGCCCTGGGTTCGATCCCCAGCTCAAAAAAAAAAAAGAACCGGAAAAAAAAAAAAAAAAGAAAAAAAAAAAAAAAAAAAAAAAAAAAAAGAAAATCAGTTCAGTATATTTTTAGCATGCATTAGATACTCAAAAACATGAGGTGAAGCAGCTCAGTCATAGATGGTTTGCTTGGCATGCATGAGGTCCTAGATCCTGGATCCAGCACTGCAAAGAAAAAAGGGATGGGGACTTAACTGACTCACAGAATCTAGCCTGAAGCCAGTATACTATACTGTCTATGTGTGGAGAGCTTTCGGTACCTGCTTATAGAAATTTGGCAAGTACTTGTCAGTGACCTCTAGGAAGTAGGCTCAGATAAGAATATTAACATTTGGGCTAACGCAAGGATCAAGGTAAACACAACTAAGGAGTGTGTGACTTCCCTTTTGTCTAGATAATCCTGATAAGCCCCCAGACCCAGTGACTCCCAGGGACTTTGTTTATTGCTGTTTGATTACTATCCTATGTGATCTCTTTATTACCTCATTTGATTACTTTGTCTTTGATCTAAGAATAGACCCTATTCTCTGCAAGTACCCAGAATGGTATAAAAGCTGACTGGGAAATAATACACCTGTTTCAGCCTCAGCACTGGCTGAAGTCATATTATAATGTTGTCTTTTTCTTTTCAATCCTCACTCCCTCCCTTGAGACCCTGTTGATTGACTGAGCTGGCTTGGTCATCTATGAAAACCTGTTTAATTAATATATAAATGTGGGTTTACACTGCTTCACAAGTAAATGTCAGGAAAAGTTTTGCACAAGCATATTTAAAGCTCACTGAAGATGAGTGTGTCGTTTAACCCAATCCTATTCTCCTTTCATGAAGCAAAGAATGTCTCCTAAGCCTGTTACATAAAGACACTTAAAAACTTATATTTTAACATTAATTTTCACTTTGCTTAAAATACATTTATCTTAAACAAGAGTCTCGCCTGACTTGCTACAAATCGCCCACAGATGTAACTGATCTATGTCCATGGCTCACAGATGTAACCGATCTGTGTCCACGCACAGCATTTCTATGATCTTGCCTGATGATGTATGTGTTCTTTGTCACTTTTTCTAAAAAGTCAAGGTGTCTGGTTTATTCTTGTATCTTTCCCCCTAATCTGTCACCCAACCAAGCTTCTGTAAAGAATACTAAACAAACATTTAGTAAATGATAGTAGGCATCTGTGGAAACAGAATGCGAAAAAAAGTCAAACGCTTCCACACCAAGACTCCTGTTGGCTCACCCCGACGTGGGCATGTGCCTAGCCAGTGTTGCAACATGGACCATCAATCCTAGGGCAAGACAGCAATGTCCCAGTGCACTAACTATGAAGACAGAAACCATGAATTCAGAAACACTTGCTCTTCAAAGTGGGATAGATTTAAAAAAAAAAAAAAAAAGGACAGAAAGGGATTTTGCAGAATGTCAATAATTCTCTATGCTTTGATTCAGATACAGTCATGAGACCATAAGCAAATATGAAAACTCATTTAACTATACTTACAATATTTTTCTTTTTACTCGATATAATTAGCATTATAGAAAGCAGGTCAAAACTAAAACCAGAAAAGCCAAGGCAGAAGTTTTACATGGATTGGGTTCTGATGATGGGTGGGTCTCTAATATGGAGAGACTGCCTCTTCCTGTCAGTGTTAATGCCATTAAACTTCTGTAACAGGAACCTCCCCTTGGCCCGAGGCATCCCATATCTCCATAATCAGAAACTGAATGCACTGGCCCAGCACTCAGACAGACAAAGTTCCTGCTCCACTTGACACACAGCTCCATAATGGGATCAATGTACATTTCACACGTATTACCAAATGACACACATCAACACTGGTGTCATCACCGTTACGGTGTGTGCCAGGCATTGGTGTGTCATTACCTTCACCGTGTGTGCCAGTGTATTACTTACTGCTGTATTTAAGTCGTCACAATAAGCTTGAGACAGCTCCTTTTGCTTATGCTCCTTTAGTTTTTGAGGCACAGTTTTGCTCTAGACTATAACTCAGGGTGGCCTGGAAGTCACAGAAATTCTCTTGCCTTGCTCAACTTTTAGACAACTTTTGGGTGTTTTTGGTTTGGTTTGGTTTTGACAAAAGACAACTTTTTTTTTATTGACTCTTTGGGAATTTCACATCATGCACCCCAGTCCCACTCATCTCCCTGTCCTTCCATATCCACCCTCCAACCTTGTAACCCCACCTAAAAGTAAATTTTTAAAAATGAAAATTAGAAAAGAAAAGGAAACAACACAAACCATCTCACTGACTGAGCCCTTCGGGGAACAACCTGCTCCTCTGTCTACCTCAGCTTTCTGTGCACGTCCATCCATTTGGCTCCTCCATCTTTCCCACATCCCCATCACCTGATTGTTCTTTGTCATGGATTGGAATTTGCAGTGTATGGCGCTGTATACCCTTCCATCCAAAGAGCTTACTTCAAGTGTCCGTTACAACGAATCGTTAAGCTAGCTCAAGCCCTCTGACTTCTGCTACAACATCAATACTGGATCCTCACAGAGTTAGTCTTATCAGATATCTTGCGCTTGCCCTGAATCCTGGGGATCCTGCAGCTATGTATCTGCAGGTCCAGACCACGCCCTTCATGTGCTCCAACAGTATAGATGGGGAAGATGTGGGTGGTAGTTGAGTTGGTCAGCCTATCAGCTTTCCCATGCTCATACCAACCAGAGCTGGCTTTCTCTCTGGCTAGGTAAGAGGAAGGGCCAGCTCTCCTGAGGTCATGTCTCTGAGGAGCAGAGCCACCTCTGCATAGCCCTCAAATATCAGCATGGTTTCAGGCTGTATGTAGTACAGGCCACAGACATCCTCATAGCCTTAAGGGTAGGTAGTACAGGCCAGCCACAGGCATCAACATGGACCCCAAATGCAGCAGGATCTCAGACCAGACACGGCCTTTGTCAGCAGCATGGGCTCAGACATCACCATAGCCTCTGGTAGCTGTGCAGGCCTCTCACGATAGGCTGTTTCTCATTGCCTTCACGTCTCAGCTTCTGCCTCTCCTTTAGCCCACAAGCTACTCGGCCCCTCTTTCTCTCCCATTGCTCCACCACATGCTTGCCTGCTTCCAGCAGTGCCTGCCCAGCCCATAAAAAACTAAATTCTCTCCTTCTCTTAAGGTCAGTTCTCTCCTTCTACCATGGGTTCAGGGGATTGAATTCAGGGTGTCAGACTAGCACAGCATAAGTTTTTACCTGATAATTGAGAAATCAAAGGGAAATAGTTAAGGAACTTGGCCACAGACATTCACAGATAGAAAGTGAGAGAAACAAAATGACGAACCCAGGTACAGCCCTACCAGTCATGGGAAGCCTGCTCAATCTATGCCTTTCTTAAGTGCCTTGTGTCAGAGACTGAGTGACCGGCCTGTCCTCAGGTGAGTGGATGTCACCCCATGGAGCTGTCACTCGTGTATACTCAGAGGACAGCACCCTGCTTTCCTTCCCAGGTGCCTGGCATGCAGACTCCTGGATCACTCAACAACAAGGCTTTTTTTGGCTCTTTTCAAATTCATGAATGCACAAAGGTAATATACATACATTATATAAATTACAGTAAAAGCCAGACCTGCAATACAGTCTGGGGTAACCAGGCATGCAAACCTCACAAGCACATTACTATTTCTGCAGTACAGCATATAAATATGTATAAGTGTAATGAAGACTATAAATAGCTACACATTAATTCAAGACAGGCTTTGCTTTCAAACAAAAAATGCCATAAATTTAGAGAAAAGGCTTTTAGAATTCAAAGCTTTGGGGATTTCAGAATTAGGGGTAAAGGCTGATGCTCTAGGAATCTGCCGCAGCGTAAGCGGCAGCAGACGATCGCTGCTTTTGGTTTGGAGCTTGTTGTAGTGTTATGGTTTTGGTTATCAGTGCTGAGAGTCAAATCTAGGGCAACAAAAATGCTAGGCAAGCACCCGAACACTGCTCCAGACTCAGCCTCTCACTGTGTTGTTTGGTTCTGAAACAGGATTGTCCTAGAGCCCAGGCTAGCCTGGAATTGTGTAGCCCAGACTGTCCTTGAACTCTGAGCCATCCCTTTGCCTCAGCCTCCAGAGCACAAGGATGACAAGGGTGTGTGACCCCACAATGGGCTCTTCCATTCTTTTTTTAAAAGGACAATCTTATCTTTAAGGGAGAATTTCAGGCTAACAGCTCAGAGAAGAGAACCACAAGTTCAATTAGGGACAGCCAAGATGACTTAGGATTTTGCATTCTTTATGAAGTTAAATATTAAATACTGAAGAGGAGCACACACTTCGCAAATTATTTATAGCACATCAGTGATGTGCACTAGACCTCAATGCGGATTGTTCTGTTTCCCAAACACCGCCCCAAAACACTAAATATTGATTCATGTTTTTTTAAAGAGAGTTGACTGAGGAAAATAATGGGGAAGTGTTAAACTCCAAGTGCTTTGTGCTTCAATATTAGTATTTCCCCCACTAAACTGTGAAATTATAATCTATTATTTATCATTCAATTTCATATCTTTATCAAAAAATGCCTGAGGAACTTTTTCCTGACTTGGAAAAAGACCAATATGGGTACAAAATAAAATGAGAACTAGAAGAAAACTCTCTAACATTTTAAAGAGTGCACTGTGGCTCAATGGAGAGAGAGAATGTGGCTCAGTGGAAAGAGTGAGCCATGGCCTGGTGGGGAGGGGAGGGGAGGGGGGGAGGGAGGGAGGGAGGAGGGAGGGAGGGAGGGGGAGGGGAGGGAGAGGAGACACGAACAAACTGTGGCCTGGTGGGGAGAAGAGGGAGAGAGAGCTATGGCTTGGTGGGGAGAGACACTCTGCAAAATGGTGACCTGAGTTTGATTCCCAGAGCCTACAAGGCCGGAGGAAAGAACTGACTACCACAAGTTGTTCTCTGACCCCAACGTGTGTGTGTGTGGTAAGCATTTGCACACACATACATGCATAATGCACAGACATACACTTGTAAATGAAACGATAGTCCCCCAAAACTTCAAAATACATGTGTGTGAAAACATGTGTAACACACAAGACAAATCTAGTTAACAAGGACAACAGCTGGAAGGGTAAAGCTTCATTGCTGTGTCAATCCCAGGACTCATGCTGCAGAACCCAACTTAGACCAGGTTAGGTAGGGAAAGCATTTGAAATCTAGTATGTAAATATGAAAACAAAGGTAAATCTTAAGAACACAAACACTTCCTCAGAAAAGGTTTCCTTAGAGAATTTCTATCACAAATGTTGGTGCTTAAGGGAAATGTGGTTACAGGGGAGAGCAAGGATGTATCTGAGAATCTGGAGCCATGCAGGAATCAGTTCTCACTTCTCCTCTCATCATGTGGGTCCCGGGAAACCAAACTCAGGTCATCAGTCTTCAACGAGTGTCCTGAGCCATCTCCCTGACCCCAACCTCTTATGACTTAACAAAGGAAAGGAAAGGAAAGGAAAGGAAAGGAAAGGAAAGGAAAGGAAAGGAAAGGAAAGGAAAGGAAAGGAAAAAGGGAAGGGAAGGGAAGGAAAGAAAAGGGAAAGGGAAAGGGAGGGGGAGGGAGGGGGGAGGGGGGGAGGGGAGGGGAGGAGGAGGGGGGGAGGGGGAGGGAGGAAGGAAGGGAAGGAAGAAACCCTGACTTTTTTAAAACTGGCATTGCTATGAAGCAGTACTTTCCCAAATATATCCAACTGGTCAATAACATGAAAGATAGAACAGCCTCTTGAAATTGAATCCCTTCTACAGCTAGTGGAAGCTGTTTTAAAAACAGTCTCAAACGATTAAACAAAAATCATCACATTCCAATCCTACATCATCTATACCCAAGAACCCCAGCACAGAGGACACCCTCTTCCATAGCAGGGAGGGGAAAGAAGAGTACTGGAATTAGTGTTTATCCAAAACAGCTGAGAAAGTGTTGGAGCGCTGAGCACTGGCAGCAAGACTGACCAGTTCACTGTCCTTGGATTGTGAGGGCCCTCCTAGGTGGAGGTTTGTAAAATCCTACAGGGCCTTACAGGAATAGGGCACATTTCCACCCAGATGTTTATATACCCAATTGTGCTATAATTACTCCCCACTTGGCCATGTCTTACCAGGAAGTGAAGACAGGAGGATGGTAAGTTTGAAATCAGCTATATAATAAGATTCTGTCTCAAAAAACAAAATATTACTAAAATAAAATACAAAAAACAAGGGAACACAGAGGCTTTATGTGAACAAAATCCAGGAAATAAAAAATCTGCTCATACTTTTTAAAAATTTTTTGGGACAGGACCTCTTCCAGTCCAGGCTGGCCTCAAGCTCACTGTGCAGCCTTGGACAGACTTGAAATCCAGATGCTCCCACCTCCACACTCTGAGTACTGGAATTAGAGAAGCACCACACCTCACAGCTTCCAATGAACCTAACCTTGCCAGGTGAGGAGAAAAAAATTAATTAGGAGTAACTCAAAATACTTTCTTTGAACATGATTCCGTTTATATGAATCCATGTATGTTATAAATTTAATTTCTAAAAACAATATTTTAAATTTTTTCTTTTAAAAAAGAAATCCATGCACTTAGGAAGCTAAAGCAGTGAGTTAGGAGCTCTAAGTTATACTGTGTTATCTACCAAGACTCTGTCTCAAAATAAAAGGAGGGAGGTGGGGAGGGAGGGAAGGAGGCAGGCAGGCAGGCAGGCAGGCAGGCAGGCAGGCAGGCAGGCAGGCAGGCAGGCAGGCAGGCAGGCAGGCAGGTCCTAGTCTGAGAAGATAGTCCTTTACCATAAAGTCATTAAGAAAGAAAATAGGGCTGCAGAGATTGCTCAGAGGTTAAGAGCAATGACTGCTATTCTAAAGGTCCTGAGTTCAATTCCTAGCAATCACATAGTGTCTCACAACCATCTGTAATGGGATCTGATGCCCTCTTCTGGTGTGTCTGAAGACAGCTACTTATATACATTAAATAAATAAATCTTTAAAGAAAAAAAATAAATTATTTAGCTGGCCATTTGTTTTTCTCTTTTTGTATTAAAACAATGTAATTCCTAATCTAAATCACCTCTGTGTTGTTTTAGCTTTGGTTGCAATTGTCTACTACACATCTGAAAATCTAGTGTGCGGTACCCACCACATAAAGACACAGCACGTTTAAGATGAACAATTCTACTTTCTTGTGGTTTTCTTTTTTCCCCCCTTTTAATGTGTACGGATGTTTTGCCTTCATGTATGTCTATGCACCATGAGTTCCAGGTAGCTTGGGTTACAGGTAAGACCCAGTCTCCACAAACTAAAGTAAATCAAAATAAACAAAACACCTGCCCACAACAACAGCAGCAAGAACTGACAGCCTGTCTGAAGAACAAGCAGATCACTCAAGTCTTCAGTCTACAGAGGATTAATTAAAAACCACTGCTGTTACTATAAATTCAAGTGAGTTTTACATAAGCCATAGACATGGGCATAGTGCTACTAATATATTCTGCAATACTTACAAGGCTCTATAATTGTCTCCTGTATCTCACCTCTAAGCCTGGTTTGAAGAACAGGGGCATTCACTGCCCCTGTGGGCTACACTGTGGGCCCTGAAGATAATAATGTTCAGTACAAACTGCTGTCTCAGAGATTACAAGCTTGCTGTACAGATAAAGAATGTATGGGGGCTGGAGAGATGGCTCAATGGTTAAGAGCACTGACTGCTCTTCCAGAGGTCCTGAGTTCAAATCCCAGCAACCACGTGGTGGCTCACAACCATCTGTAATGGGGTTGGGTGTGTCTGAGGACAGCTACAGTGTACTCATATACAAAATAAATAAATAAATCTTTAAAAAAAAAAAGAATGTACTAGGAGGGGGAGGGGAAAGGGATAACATTTGAAATGTAAATACATAAACTATCAAATAAAAATTTTAAAAAAAAGAATGTACTAGGAATATGGCTAGTTGACTACACCAGATATAAATGATTAAATATATCAAAGAACTAGATTGAAAGGCCCAGGAGAGAGAAGAAACAAGGCTGGTGCAGTCGTGTCCAGCATGTGGCCCATGTGGGGCACCACCCTTGGAATAGCTGCTAACGTAACCCTAACTTGCTTACAATATGAGGTTTCATTGCAGTTGGAGGGTGGTGCAGCCGATGACTCAGTCTCGGTGCTGAACTTTGTGGATGACAACACAGATTTACAATGTCAGAACTGGACGGGCAGAAGACAGTGCGGATCTCCACCTCTTCCCACTACACCACGGTTACTTTAGGGGTTTTCTTTGCTTTCCTTGAGGCACCTAAATTCAGACACACTTCTGCTTTTATTCCTTTCACAAATCTAAAGCTACTTTACATATAGTCTAAGCATTCCTAACCTGAAATTTAAAATGTTCCAGAATCTGAAATTTGTGTGTGTGCATATTCACATGTGCATACATATGTGCAGACATATGTGTGCACTTGTCTGTCTTCTGCAAACACTCTCCTTTTTTTGAAACAGGATCTTCTCACTAAACCTGGACTTGACCCCTAACTATAAAATATCTCATGATAGGTACGAACCCCAAAATAATTTTTAAAATTCTAAAATGCAAACTACTTCTGGTCTCAAGCATACTGGATAAGAGATACTCAACCGCACTGAAGCAAGCCATATAAACATAATGAAAAGTTTATTTGATATTTGATATTTACTGCTGAGTGTGCTGGTTGCTGGGTTCCGGTCATCCCGGAATGCAGGAAACCAAAGTTGGAGGATTGGGCCAAAGCAGCATGATCCACATGACAAGATCCTTCACTAAAAAAAAAAAGCACTCTCTGCTCCTCCCTGTGCCAAAGACAGCCACATCTTCTCATGCAGTGCCAGCCTTGTCCCATACACAAGATGGTGAAGGTTGATATGAACGAATTTGACCATATTGGGTGCCTGGTTACCAGGGCTGCCCTCTCTGCATCTGGCAAAGTGGAGATTGTTGCCATCAACAACTCCTTCGTTGACCTCAACTACATGGTCTCTATGTTCCAGTATGGCTCTACCCATGGAAAATTCAATGGCACCATCAATGGGAAGCCCATCACCATCTTCCAGGAGCGAGATCCTGCTAACATCAAATGGGGTGACGCTGGTGCTGAGTATGTCATGGAGTCTACTGGCGTCTTCACCACCATGGAGAAGGCCGGGGCTCACTTGAAGGGTGGGGCCAAAAGGGTCATCATCTCTGTCCCTTCAGCCAATGTCCCCATGTTTGTGATAGGTGTGAACCACGAGAAATATGACAACGCACTCAAGATTGCCAACAATGCATCCTGCACCACCAACTGCTTAACTTTGGCGTCGTGGAAGGGCTCATGACCATAGTCCGTGCCATCACTGCCACTCAGAAGACTGTGGATGGCCCCTCTGGAAAGCTGTGGAAGGCCCCTCTGGAAAGCTGTGGCGTGATGGCCATGGGGCAGCCCAGAACATCATCCCTGCATCCACTGGTGCTGCCAACGCTGTGGGCAAGGTCATCCCAGAGCTGAATGGGAAGCTCACTGGCATGGCCTTCCATGTTCCTACCCCCAACATATCCATTGTGGATCTGACATGCCACCTGGAGAAACCTGCCAAGTATGATGACATCAAGAAGGTGGTGAAGCAGGTATCTGAGGGCCCACTAAAGGGCATCCTAGGCTACACTGAGGACCAGGTTGTCTCCTGCGACTTCAACAGCAATTCCCATTCTTCCACCTTTGATGCTGGGGCTGGCATTGCTCTCAATGACAACTTTGTAAAATAAAGCTCATTTTCTGGTATGACAATGAATACGGCTATAGCAACAGGGTGGTGGACCTCATGGCCTACAAGACCTCCAAGGAGTAAGAAACCCTGGACCACCCACCCCAGCCCAGCAAGGATACTGAGAGCAAGAGAGAGGCCCTCAGTTGCTAAGGGGTCCCCATCCCAGCTCAGCCCCTAACACTGAGCATCTCCTCACAATTTCCATCGTAGACCCCCATAATAACAGGAGGGGCCTAGAGAGCCCTCCCTACTCTCTTGAATACCATCAGTAAAGTTCGTTGCACCCCCCAAAAAAAGCTTACTTAAGGTATAAATTTACTTTTGAATATATGATGAGATTGATATTAACATCATTCTAGAATGATGTTACAAGAGAAATGTACATTTTAGTGCTTCAAAAGCCTAAAATTCAGGGGCTGGAGAGATGGCTAGACAGTTAAGAACACTGGCTGCTCTTGTGGAAGACCTGTGTTCTGTTCCCAGCATCCACGCAGCAGTTTACAACTGTCTGTAACTCCAATTCCAGGAGATCTGTTGCCCTATCCTGGCCTCTGTGGACTTCAGGCATGCACACAGTGCACAGACATACATGTAAGCATAACATGAATACATATAAAATAATAAAATACATCTTTAAAAAGAAACCTAAAAATCCATGTAAATTATACAGACTTTAAAAAAATAACCATGTGCAGATGGCTGTCAATTGTTAAATATCAGTGAACTGCTTTGACTACCGGGGGTTTAATGCAAAGTCATCAGAGATCCATTGCAGTCACTGTACAATAGCAAAGACCCAATCTCCCTAATGACTGCTACAAAAAAATACTGAGCAGCAAAGGTAACCTACTACATCTGATTCTCACTCACATTATGACCCAGCTCCTTCCTAACATATCATTTTCTCCCTTTACTACTTCCCAAGGCCATTATCCTTAGTCTTTTTTTTTTGAAAGACTTATTTATTTTATGTACAGCATTCTGCCTGCATATGTGACTGCAGGCCAGAAGAGGGCACCAGATCTCATTACAGATGGTTGTGAGCCACCATGTGGTTGCTGGGAATTGAACTCGACCTCTGGAAGAGCAGTCAGTGCTCTTAACCACTGAGCCCTCTCTCCAGCCCTATCCTCAGTCTTTACAGTCCACTTTGTTCTCCTTGTTACCTTGGACCTCGCTACCTCAACGCATGGCTAACTCAGGAACTGTCCATCAATCACCTACTTTCTGCACCCGTTTCTGCAGGGAACGTATCTTATCTTCACTCGTTTGCCTACTTAGTCTTCAAGCCACCGCAACCTGCCCTCTGTATCCACCACTCCACAGAAGCCGCCCTCACTAGACATCCATGATCTCCAAGTCCACCAATCCAGTGGGCTGTATACTGGATCTCACCTGTCAACCTCTCGGCAGTATTCAGACCACTTTATGCTTCCCACTTGACTTCCGAGACTCCCACATTCTGCTGCATTTCCTCTTCTACCTCTGGCTGTTGCTTTCACTCTCCTGTTGATTTGCCCCTCCTCCACCACTCACTCACTTAAACATGGCTGTTGTGGATTACAATCTCAGCACAAGTTCTTTGAAAGACAAAGCCTAATTTCCCTCCCTATGTGTAAAATGTCTACAGGGGCGTGAGGTGAACTAATGAAGAGAATGCAGCGGAAGTGACAAGAGAGTAGTCATAAAAGAATGATGACTTCCTACATGATCTCACTTGAATCGCTCTCTCTGGGTAAAGCTAGCTTCCCTGTCATGTTAGCACTCAAGTATCCCAAGGGAGACACACTACCTGATGAGAAACTGGGGCCATCTTCCAACAGCCAGCAGGGAGCCGAGGCTCCCTGCCAACGGTGATTTAGAAGCCAGCCCAGCTGAGTGCTTCAGAAGACGTAGCCCTGACTCCAATGTCATGAGACCCTGAGCTTGAAACACAAAGCTCTGTCCTGCAGAAACTGTGAAATGATAGTGTTTCGTGCCGCTGTGCTTTAGAGTGACAAGGCAATCAGTAACTAATCCAATAAAATTTTCCTGAACTGTCTCTAAAGATACCGGTTTTCAGTCACTCAATTCTTCATATGTGGAAAATTAATAAAGATCAATTTCTGTCCCAAACTCTAGCCCTTAACACGTCATTTCAACTCATCCGGCCCCAAAACTATTACCCCTCCCCCATTCATCTTGTCCGGCAGGCCAGGAGGCTGCAGGGATCGGGTTCTGCACACACGTGTGCTGGGGACCCAAACTCAGATGCTTGTATTCACACAGCACATTTATAGACGCAGCCGTGTCAGCCCCAGGTACTCAAGTCTACGTGCGGATCTTGTTAGGAAGCCTGACTCAAAGCAACTGCTGAGAGAGTAATGGTTAATCAAGATTGTCAGGAAATCAACACACTTCATATTTGACATTATTAAATTATTACAATAATAAAAGTATTTTAGTAACACTCTTTAAAATGAGAAATTTGGGGGCCATTGAGTTGGCCTGATGACCTGAGCTCTAACCCCTGAACCCACATGCTGGACAGAGAAAACTACCTCTGGCAAGCTGTCCTCTGACTGACGACGTGCACAAGCGAACTGTCCTCTAAGCATACACATACACAAGTACATGCAGAAATACACAATTTTAATTTTTAAAACATTTAAAAACTCTTAATGTTTAGTTAATATACACTGAAATATTCACAAATAAGTCTTAATATAGTATTTGGAGTATGTTTTAAAATAACTCAGTTGAGCTGGGCACATCAATATGCATCTGTAATCCTATGAGTTTAAGAACAGCTGACACAGTGAGACCCTGTCTTTAATACAGGCGCGCGCACGCGCGCACACACGCGCACGCACACACGCACACACGCGCGCACGCACACACACACACACACACACACACACACACACACTCACATACACACACATTCTGAGTGTGGTGCCATACATCTGGGTAGTCCCTTTGTTTGGGAGGTAGAGGCAGGAGGATCAGAAGCTCAAGATCATCTTTATAAGAGTTTGAGGATAGGTGGGGGCTACACAAGACCCTGTTTTTAAGAAGAAAGAAACAAAGGAGGGAGGGAGGGAGGGAAGGACAGACAGAGAAAAGGAGCTGGGGGGAGTATTAATAAACAGGATTAGCCATATGCTATAGAAAGAATATCTTGTGCATTGTATGAATGCATCATCTATCTGTCAATTAAAAAGCTAATGCCTAGGGCCTAAGCAGGGAATAGAGGTGAGATATCTGGGAGAAAGAAAGGATTCTGGGATAGAAAGAGAGGGGAGATTGGCCAAGAAGAGGTGAGGAGACAGACGCATGGCACCTGAGCACAGGCAACAGCCACATGGCAGAGAGCTGGTTAGAATAAACGGGTGACTTTAAGTTAGCTCTAGTCAGAGAGGAGCCTAGCTATGTGGCCAAGGTATTTGTAAATATATTTTGAGTCTGAGTCTTATTCCTGGGAGCATGGTGCTAGAAGGCAAAACCAGGTATAACTTCAACAATATGCTGATAACTTAGAGCTGGATGTCAATAATTCTGTCCTCTTTTATAGAAGTTCAATTTTTTTCTACAGTAAAAGTCTTCTCAATAATAAAAGTACTTAGAATATGACACGTCAGAGCCCTAGGGATAAAGTTCAAATTGCTTAGCATTTCAAGGTGAAATGCCAAGAAAGCCTTTCATGATCCACCACACGCACCCCACTTCTGCTCGCTTAGCCCTCAAGGTCACCTCTCTGTAGCTGGCTTCCAACCCAAGCTGCGCCCGACAAGCTCTTCAGCTGTCTCTTCCTGAAGCATTCATTCTGTGTCTCCAGTACTTTTCCCCCTCTGCTCATGTGCCCAACCTCTCTACTCAGATCACAATAATCTTGTTTCCTCTGGAAAACCTGTCTAAACCTGCTAAGACTGTCAGGTGTATTCCTTCAAGGCCCATACCCCAAACATCATGTGTGTCCCCACGGCTTTTACCTGCTATGTCCTCCAGCACACTCAAGTGTTACACCGATATGGGCGGCTTCCACCTCATCAGCTAACATAGAAACCCTGGCACAGTAGATACGCAATAAATATTTGCCAAATCAGCAAATTAAACAAATCTACCAACGTTCTCATCTTCTAACTCCTCACAAAACTGTCTCCTCCAATTCTCCCTCCTTTCTCATCTCTTTTATGATTCACATTAAAAACTGATAGTTCACATGGTGTTCTCACACTTATATCCTTAGTTCTTCCTGGTCACCTCATCTAGTAATAAAAATAGAACTCACTCAGGAGGTAGAGGCAGGAGGATCCCAGTTTGAGGCTTGGGTACAAAACTCTGCTGTGAGAACGGAAGGTGTGGAGGGATGGCGAAGGTACGGCTCAGTCGGTAGACTGCCTGCCACACAGGCATGCTGACCCATTTGGGTCCTTAGGACTAACACCAAAGCCAGGCATACCAACCACACATCTACAACACCAGTGCTGGGGTGGGGGTGGGGGGGGGGGGGGGCGGGGGTGGGGTGGGGGTAGGAGGAGGCAGGCAGGAATAGGTGGATCTCTGGAGCTCACTGATCAGCAGCCAGCTTAGCCAAATGGATGAGCTCCAGGTTTGATTTTGTCTCAAAAAATAAGGCAGAAGGGGCTGGAGAGATGGCTCAGTGGTTAAGAGCACTGACTGCTCTCCCAGAGGTCCTGAGTTCAATTCCCAGCAACCACATGGTGGCTCACAACCATCTGTAAAGAGATCCGATGCCCTCTTCTGGTGTGTCTGAAGACAGCTACAGTGTACTCATATACAAAATAAATAAATAAATCTTAAAAAAAAAAAAAATAAGGCAGAAGGAGCTGGAGAGATGGCTCAGCAGTTAAGAGCATTGGCTGCCCTTCCAAAGGACCTGAATTTAATTCTCAACACCCAAATGGAGGTTCAAACTTCAGTCCCAGGGACTCTGCATACACGTGATCCACAGGCATCCATGCAGTTAAAAGACCTATGCTCATAAATTTTTTTTAAATGAAATAAATAAGGAGGAACTTGACAAGGAAGACACTTGAGTCAGCCCTCTGGCCTCCACATGAGCACACACTGGCACATACCCAGCTGGGCACATACCTGTACCATACAAACACAATAAAAAAAAAAGATGAGACAATTTTGTGCTCTCACCCAGTGAGCCCTTATCTATCTCCAGGCCTGGCCTATGACCCCAAATGCCTGCTAGAATTCAATCTCCTACCATCTCTCAAATACACCTTTACATTAGTATTCCTTAGAAGTTTGTAAACCCTTCCTAATACACCTTATGCTCTGCAGCTTTCCAGTCTATTCTTGTTTTGCTATTGCCTAAAATAGCCTTTTTTTTCTTTTCTCAACCTTCATCTCTTAAGCCTTGGTTCAAACGTCCTTCTGGTCTTTTCTGGGCAACACTTCTGCAGATTGCTATTTCTATTGTTGACCTTGTCACAATGATTTGGTGTATATATGTGCACATGTATGTACTGTGTGTGCACTATGTGTACATGTGCTCACATGTTTGGGGGCATGTGAGTGTACATGTGTGTGTGCATGTGTGTGGAGGCTCACAGTTAGCACTGGGTGTCTTCCTCGATCATTATCTAGCTGAGCCCAGAGCTCACTAATTCTGCCTATTCTAGCTAGCTAGCTTGCTCAGTGGATTCCTCATCTCTGCCTCCAGGGTACCAGAATTAAAGTAACCATGCCTGATCAGTTTTTACATAAGATGTGGGAATCTGAATTCTAGTCGTGATTGTTCAGCAAGCACTTTATACTCCAAGCCATGTCATCAGCCACTTGTCATAGTGCTTTAAAACTATATTCAGTTATCTGCTCTGCTAGATCACAAGTTCTTACATGAAGGAATCAACACTTGCACTCCAAACATATACACTAACTGCACTATTACAAAGTCAGCCCTGCAGAAATGCCTGCTGAATAGACTAGCACTAGAATACATTAAAACTAGTGATTAAGAGGCTGACTTGAGGCTTTGCAGTGGTGGTGTACGCCTTTAATCCTAGCGTTCTGAAGGTGGAGGCAGAGGCAAGTGGATCTCTGAGTTCCATGACAGCCAGGGCTCAAATAGCTCTCTCTGTGTCTCTCTGTCCTCCTCTCTGTCTCTCTCTGTCTCTGTCTCTCTCTCCCTCTGTCTCTCTCTCCCTATCTCTCTCTCTCTCTCCCTCTCTGTCTCTGTCTCTGTCTCTCTGTCTCTGTCTCTCTCTCTCTCTCTCTCTCTCTCTCTCTCTCTCTCTCTCTCTCTCTCTCTCTCTCTCACACTCACACACACACACACACACACACACACACACACAACAACACAAATGGGTTAGTCAGACCTGAAAAAAAGAGTCCCTGTAAGCATTCCTTCAAAAGCAAAACTCTGTGCTGGGGATGTATGAGTGGTAGCATGTTGGCCTAGCAAGTAAAAGGCTGTGGGGTTCACCCATCAGCTTAGCAAAGAGATTATGAAACAAATGAAAATAAAGTAAAAAGATCATTCTGGACTGGAGAAATGGCTCAGCTGCTAAAGGTACTTGCTACCAAAGCTGACAGCCTGAGTTCTGTCCCTGGGCCCACATGGTGGAAGGAGAAAACTGGCTACCTCAAGTTGTCCTGATTTCCACACAGGTGCTATGGCATAAAATCTTCCTGCACGGAAACACAAACACATATACAAAAAAAAAAAAAAAAAAAAAGTGACTGTTAATTAAAAAAAAAAAAAAAAATCATCCCATCCCCAGAGCTTGGTAAATTTTTATGAAGTTCTAGGCTGAAAAAAGGCTCAACTGAACCTATTTCAATTCAATCCGAGTGACCCTAGCTCGGTCCTGTGATTTAATGCTGATTCTCAGTAGAGGCTAACTCTAAAGCAAGGGCAATCTAGTTTAATTTAGAATTTTCTGGAACAACCTAGAAGGAATCAACAACCACAGAGCCAGACTAGATCTCAAGTAATTTTGGAAACAAGGAACAAAGTGACTATTTGCTACCCTGATTAAAATGTGGCACAACTGGCAAGTCTATCCATCCTGGGCTGGTGTGGTCTCGTCAGCTCATGTCCTTGTCGCCTATGTCTGTTGCCTGCCCTTGGCCTCTGCACACTACCCCAGCCTCCATTGCTGGCCTTGAAACAGCCACTTGGCACAACTCTGTGCCCTGTGGGAAACTAAACCAAGCTCAGGACTCTGCAGCCAGCTCAGTGCTTGCAAGCTTAAGTGCCTGGAAGGGTCACACACTAGTGCCGCCAGCAGGCACTCCCTCTTAAAGGGAATCAAGAAGCAAGTACTGTGTGTCCTGAAACTCTATGTTGAGACTGACCCAGAAAAGCTCTCAGTAAGTTCACATTGTATGAAGAACCAAGTGGCAGTGTCATGGAAGATGAATTGGGATTTGAAATTCCTGATACAGACGCAGAGAAGTTCTTGTGTCCACATTTCGGATAAGAAAGATAAATATGGATAAAGTGTCAGAGCTTTTTTCCTCATGGAGAAAACGCAGAGAAACTGGGAACATTCACTGGCACCATCACTTACGGACAGCCACTCTGCTGGGTTTGTATTTAAATTGTATGAGTGTTTTATCCTTTGAAAATTAAATGCATTAGAAAAAAAATTTGGCACAGCCAGTTCAGATATTCTTACTAGAAGGCGTGGCTGTGAGAATTAGCCAAATGCAAATCATTAATGTAGACAGACCCATCAGAACGCTAACGCACTCCAACTGTGACAGAACTCTCTGCCTACATTTGATCCGACTCCTACTCTCTCCTTGTGATGATCTCTCTAGCTTCACAAGATAGTACAATTCCCTGTAAGTAAACAACAGGAGAAATGTTTTAAAACAGCCATCATTGAGAAACACGATCCCCCCCTGCTGTGTAAAATAAGAATGTTTTATAGAATCTAAGCTCGGAAAGTATTAAGGGAAAAAAGAAAAGTCTATGAAAAACTCAGAAGGACAAGGAGTCCAAGCACTCCAAATCTACAAGGAGGAGGAGACAGACAGAAAATATTTTTAAAAAAAAACAAAAAAAAAGCAGGGAAGAAAGAAAACAAGGAATAGGGACATTTTATCCAGGCTAAGAGCTCCCTAGAATCTTAACTTGGGACCTCTCTAGGATGGACCTACTTTCAGACCACACAAATTTGGGATTTGAAGAGTAACTTATTTCTATAGTGCTGCTAATCGAAATTACTCCATCATGAATATGCTGGCTAGGTTCCATGGGATTTGCTGATGTACCACATTTACATGCACTGAAACTTGACGCTATTCCTTATTTATCTTAGTCATAGGATTTCATAATTCTTCAGTTTTCCAGGATAAAACGAGTAGTTGTTCCTTTTCCATCTGACGTCATCTTAATATGTGTGTGTGTGTGTGTGTGTGTGTGTGTGTGTGTGTGTGTGTGTGTGTTTGAGTATTTTTTGGTTGCGGGGGGGGGGAGGGTTGGGGGAGAGGGTTGATTCAAGGTCTCATTAGGTACCTTATTCTGGCTTGACCTTAAAATTAAGAGGCTACATATATGGGCTGCTGTATTCAGCTTTGAACAATATGTGTGTGTGTCTCATTAAAATTTGATCCTTTAAAAATTATGTAGAAGACAAACTAGGAATGTGGGTCAGTCGTAAAGTGTTGACCTAGCATGTGCAAAGTCCTGGACTCCACCAAAAAATAAAAATAGTAAGGATACAGAGAACAGAAGTTCATATCTAAAGAATGATAGGGGTGATCAACTCTTTTACTCTTGGAGAACCCACCTAACAGCAAGAACTTTTCTCCTTCCTGTAGCAAAAGAGAAATTTAATGGGAATCCTGACTCCACCACTTAACAACTGCCTATGCGATCTTGAGCTAATTACTTAAAAGCCTGGAGCCTCAGATTCCAAAACTGTAAAATGGGAACATTAAATGGGGATAATGAATACCTACCTTGCAAATTTATTAAGAGTAAATGAATTAAGGGGCCCACCAGACTACACTAAAAAGCTCTCGCGAAGAGAGGCAGTGTCTACACCGCTGTCGATTCTGGCTGGAATGAGACCCGCAGAACAGGAACTCAATGATATTTTTTAAATGAATGAATAACTATGTATCTCTACTTCTCTCATCAACATTAACTCTCCTCGCATAACCGTATTTCTTCCTTTTCCTTCTACCATTTTTCTAAAGACATTTTATATTTTGTCCTTCTGGGTGCTTTTCTTCTTCTCACGGGCTATTATTAATGATACAGCTCAAAGAAAGTAGCCCCGTTAGTAATCTCTCCAACACCGCCCACCTTTCATCTCTAATGCAAAGGGGGTGGAAGAGGCGGTCAGAACATAGGCTCCACAGCACTTCATCTACCTACCCTGGGCCACTAACTCCGGTTAACAGTGAAGTCGAACAGCCGGCCCTTCCCAGAACACAACTTTCAGGGCAACCGCACCATCTCTTTCTACATCTCCGCAACCAGAAGACTCGCGCAGAGGCAATCCTCTGCTCTCAAAAGTTACGGAGTCCGTTACACTCGCGCCCCGCTGGAAAGAGGAGTGCATCCCCACAGTAGGACAGCCTAGCTGGACAGACTGGCGGGATTTCAGAGACCACGGTGTTGACGAGGGTCACCTTTGGACCTGGCCAGGCTCCACTGACCACTGCTCCGAGAAGGCAGCGCTCTTAGAGCCCCGGAGGGAAGATAAGGGGTGCGGTTAGTGCCTGGGCTGGGGACAGCAGGGACAGACAGTGTGGACCGCACGGCTGACCTGACACACCGGGACTACGCCCACCCGTACCTCGCCAAGGCACAGACCCTACCTATCCCCAGAACCACTCCCTGAGGCACCCGGCTCGCCCCCGGCCCATAAATCAGCCAGCCGGCGCTGCTCACTGGCTGGGTCCGCATCTCCCTCCTGGTCATTGGCTACACGCACGCAAAGCCCTCCTCCACAAGGGAACCTCGCGTACGGCGGTCTCCACAGCTGAGCACCCTCGCCCCGGCTCCCTGTAGCTCGCCGTCCGGGCAGCGCGGCCTCAGCCACTCACCGTATAGTAGGAGAGCAGTCCTGCATTGTAGTCCAGCACGAACCAACGATACTGCCATCCCTTCATCACGTTAGTCCATTTGCTCAGCGGCCCTTCCACGATGGACGCCATCTTGGGAGCCGCCAATGACAACAAACGGCCTGACGTCAGTCGCCTATAAGGCATTCGGCATGCAGGGGGCGGGGCCTCAGAGAGCCTAGGCGGGACAGGGGCGTGAGTGGGCGGGGCCAGGTGTAGCTCCTCCGCGCAGCTGGTGGACCCACGCCCCAGGCAATCCTACTCAAGCATGCTTTGTTTCTTTCTTTGCCTATTGTGTGTAGAGCGGGCTTTTATGGAGGTGAGAAAACTGAGAAAGCGAGCGTGAATATTAAGATTATTTATCCAAGCCAGGCGTGATGGTGGATATCTGTAATTCCAACACTTGGGAGACCCAGAGGATCAGTAGTTCAAAGCCAGACTCAGCTAAATGAGACTTTCCTAAAGAAAGGAGAGAGGGAGAAAGGGGGGGTGGGGTAGGAAGGAAGGAGAAACAGGAGAAAGAGAGAGAATAAAAGAGAAAAACATCTTCAAAAGGATCTGAGTTCTGGTCCCAGCACTCACAGGAAGGGTAGGGGAGCTCACAACTGCCTATAATTCCAGGTCTTCTGAACTGAGGATACCTGCACTTATGAGCAAATATTCCCACCCCACCCAGACATATAGTACATATAATTAAAACTAAATCTTTTTTTTTTTAAGTTCAAGATCATCCTTGGCTACATAAAGAGTTCAAGAGTAGTGCGGGCTGCATATAACTTAAAAAAAAAAACTAACATAAGTTTTGTTGTTTTTTGTTTGTGTGTTTGTTTTGTTTTGTTTTTTTGGAGATAGTCTCTTTGTAGCCTTGGCTGTTCTGGTATTTGCTATGTGTAGACCAGGTTGGTCTTGAACTCACTGAGACTGTCTGTCTCTGGGCTTGAATTAAAGGTGAGAGCCACCACACCTGGCAAAAGAATTCTCTTTTTTTAAGAACCTAGTGATTGGGAAGGCTGGAAAGATGGCTCATCAGTTAAGCACTGACTGCTCTTCCAGAGGTCCTGAGTTCAGTTCCCAGCAACCACAGGGTGGCTCACAACCATCTGGTGTGTCTGAAGAGCAACAGTATACTCACATACATGCATACATACATACATACATACATACATACATACATACATACAATAAATCTAGAAGAAGAAGACGACGAACAACAACAACCCAGAGCTTCATGTACACCAGAAGAACATTCTACCTTTGCTATATTAGTCAGGGATCTTTAGAATAACAGAACTTATAGAATGAATATATTTGTGTGTGTGTGTATAGATTAATAGATACAATAGATACACACAGATAGATGATAGATGATAGATAGATAGATAGATAGATAGATGATAGATAGATAGATAGATAGATAGATGATTGATGGATAGATAGATGGATTTACTACAGGCTGTAATCCATCAAAGACAACAATGGCTGCCCATGCATAGAAAATCCAAGACTCTAGTAATTGGATGTCTCAGCTAGTCTTCAGTGTATGTCAAAATCTGGAAAAAGTAGGCTCTAGTGCCAGTGGAGGAATGGACTTGCTAGCAAGGGTGAGAGGAAGCAGACAGAAAAGGAGAGAGCTTCCAGCAGAAAGTGTGGCCCAGACTAGGGGTGGGTCTTCCCACCTCAAAGACCTGGATTAGAAGTGGATCTTCCCACTTCATATAATTCAGTTAAGCAAAAATCCCCCACAGGTGTGCCCAGCCATTTTTGGGTTTTAGTTAATTCCAAATGTCATCAGGTTGACAACCAAGAACAGCTACACACTGCCTTCACTTAAGAAAACGGGTAGGTCATTCTTTACACCTCAAAGGACACCACCCCCAATGTTTATTTATGTATTTGTTCCACAAGTCACTCTCTTAATAGCCATGGCATAGGGATATAGCCCAGTGGCAGAGTGCGTGCCTAGCGTATGTGAGTCCCTAATTCAATTCCCAGAATCAGGGGACTGCACTGAAACACATGACGTTTTGCCCTATGCACTCTTTTAAGGCTTTGAGAACATTTGCAGAAGGTAGAGAGAAAGGCAAAGATAAACAACAAAGTCCATGATGTGTGAACTACAAATTGTTAAGTGCTGTGGGAAAAAATAAAGGCAAGAAGGGTTAGGCCTGAGTGAGAAAGTAACCTTCTCAAAGCTTTATACATGTATTGATTGTGTATTGAGTGTACCCCTCTGTATTAGTCTGGGTTCTCTAGAGTCACAGAACTTATGGGTAGTCTCCATATAGTAAGGGAAATTGTGATGACTTACAGTCTGGAGTCCAACTCCCCAACAATGGGCAGCAGCAGCAGCTGGGAATAAAAGTCCAAGAATCTAGCAGTGGCTCAGTCCCACAAGGCAAGCAGGTAAAGAAGAGTCTTCCTTCTTCCAATGTCCTTACATAAGTCTCCCAGAAGAAGGTGTGGCCCAGATTAAAGGTGCTTTGTCCCAGATGACCTTGAACTCGGAGATCTCCTTGCCTTACTCTTCTGGGATTCATAGCCACTGTGCCTCAAGATCTCCATGCCAAGATCCAGGTCAGAAACGTGTATCTCCCAGCCTCAAGATCAGGATCACAAGTGAGCCTTCCAATTCTGGATTATAGTTCATTCCAGATGTAGTCAAGTTGACAACTAGGAATAGCCACTACAGCCTCATAGCTCCTAACTCTCCCCTTTCATGCCCCTTCCCTCCCATTAGTCTCATTTGTCCCTCTAGACAGTTTTACGTCTGTTTTCAAGCCAAATAAGTATAAATACACAATTTTATGTATCTATATAAAATCTGGGCACCACAAATGAGGGAAAATATTTGCCTTTCTGAAACTGGCTTAACTTAGTTAATATTGTTATCTCCAGTTGTATCCATTTTCCTACAAATAATATAACTGTATTCTTTAATTTGTGCAACACACACACACACACACACACACACACACACACACACACATGATACAAGAATCAAAGGAAAACCATCCATGTTGATTCTCACCTTCCACCCTGTTTTAGGCAGAGTTCCTTTTTACCTCTGTGTATACCATATGTGGGCTCCCATGGACTCATGTGTGTGAGTGCTTGGCCCACAGAGAATGGCACTATTAGGAGTTGTGGCCTTGTTGGAATAGGTATGACCTTGTTAGAGGAAGTGTGTCACTGTTGGGGTTTGAGGTCTCCTATGCTCAAGCTCCACCCAATGTTGAATTCCAATCTCCTGGTTTCCTGCAAAAGATAGTCTCCTTCAGGCTGCCTTTGGATCAAGCTGTAGAACTCTCAGCTCTTCCAGCACCATGTCTGCCTGCTTCCGGCCATGATGATCATGGACTGAACCTCTGAAACTGTAAACTAGCCCCAATTAAATGTTGGCCTTTATAAGAGTTGCCTGAGTCATGCTGTCTCTTCACAGCAATGGAAACCCAAACTAAGACACCAGGCTAGTTAGCCTAAGAGCTTGTGAGAATTCTCCTGACTACAGACATCTAACAGTAGATACACAATATCCCATCCAGCTTTGTGTGGTTTTGTGGATCTGAAGTCGGGTCCTCCCGGTTGTGTGGTAAGCACTTACCCTCTTAGTCATCTTCCCAATCTTCATTCTTTAACTTTGACCGAAGCAAAGACCTGAAGAAAGTGAGGGAGTAAGCGAGGGGAAGAACTTCCCAGCTAGTGAACAGAACAGATGTTGGGAGTGAGCCAGGCATGTTGAAGAAACAGAAACTCACTGAGTGGAACAGTAATGTAAAATAAAAAGTAGGAAGAGACAGAGGCCAAAAGGACAGACCCCTGGCAGCCTACAAGTACACTGTAAGTATTTATGGATCACATAGCCTTATGCAGACACCATTCAAGGTGCTGGGATCTTCTGTGATGAAAGCAAGTACTAAGGAAGTAAACAGGAAAGTTACCCAATACTGAGACTCCACGGATGGTTCAGCTGATACGGTGCTCGCTGCACAAACATGAGGACTTGAGTTGGGACCCCAAGCACCCACACAAAAGGACAGGTGCATACATGTCATCCCAGTGCTGAGAAGACAGGGTCAGGAAGCTCCCTGGGGCTTGCTGATCAGCTAGTCTGGCTGAATTGATGAGATATAAATCAGTAACAGACTGTGTCTTTAAAAAAAAGTGGGGTCCTGGGAAGACAGCTCAGTGTGGCAGGGGCAGGGAGGGGGACGTGCCTTGAATTCCAGCACTTCAGAAGCAGAGGCAGGTGGATCTCTGCAGAACAGCCAGGGCTACACTTAGAAAACCTGTCTTGAAAGAAAAAAAAAAAAAAAGAGGGCTCACTTGCACCAAGCACAATGACCTGAGGACCTGAGTTTGACCCCTGGGATCCACATGATGACAGAACTAACTCCGGAAAGCTGTCCTCAGACTTTTGTGAACAAGCTGTGGCACACACCTGTGTCCACATACACACATACACACAGATAAATATAATGCATTTATTTTTAGAAAAAACTATACAGTACTGCTTTGCTGAGAATTTAATAAGCTAGTATAATAGGATATCAATGGATAGGTAGTATCAGCTATGCAAATATTAGAGAGCTAAAAAGAGAATATTCTCTAAAAACGATGTAGTTTTCTTTGGTTTTTTGTTATTATTTATTATTATTATTATTATTATTATTATTATTATTATTATTATTATTATTATTATTATTATTATGTTTTCTCTTAAGATTGAAGATACCCAAGAGGCTAAGGCAGTAGATCACTATGAGGTCCAAGCCAACCTGGATTTCAGTGTGAGACCCTGTCTCAGATTGAAGCATAGATGGGTCTACTGGGAAATACTACTTTGCTTGTTTCCAGGGGTCTGGGGTTGGAGGGACTGGAGACAACCTAGGTAAAGGAGAAACCAGTAGTGGCCAAACCCTTGAGAAGACTGGGACGCCAAGCCCAAGCGAAAGGGTTATCAGCATCTAGACCCAGACATACCCATCCTTGTCAACAAAGGGGAGATGGGAGAGTATGACCCACGTGCTGGAGGTTTGTCAATCACATGAGTGCTTCTACCTTCCTCTGGATGAGGGGACACTCAGAGCTCAGTATTTAAGGATGTGGATTGTGAAACCACCGCCTGGCAGCACAGCTGTGCACCACATGACAGCATCTTGGTCTACAGCGGACAGAGCATGCAGGATAGTGGTCCCAGGAGATTGCAACAGAGCTAAGTTAGGAAGCTCCTTAGCTAGTGGTGTTGGGACTATCATAACAGCACAGTACAGACACACTGCTGGCTTCCTCACAATGCTGGTTTAAGTAACCTTACTCTGCCAGGGCTGAGAAGGCGTAGCTTATATAATTATGTAGCCTATGTAAGTAGTAAACAACCATGGCATGGATTTATGTACTCAGTACATTTCCCAACCATTATTTTAGAGAGTGCTCCTACTTAGTGAAAACTAAAAGTTGGGTGTGGTAGTTTAAGACTGTAATGCCAGCATTGATGGGACACAGGGAAGAGGCAGGAGGATTGCTGTAGATTCCAGGCCATCTTAGGCTGAGAAGTGTGTTCCAACCTAGTTTGAGCTACATAGTAAAACCTTGACTTTAAAAGAGGTGGGCAGTGGGGTTGGGGATTTAGCTCAGTGGTAGAGCACTTGCCTAGCAAGCGCAAGGCCCTGGGTTTGGTCCCCAGCTCCGGAAAAAAAGAAAAAAAAAAAAAGAGGTGGGCGGTAACTAAATCAGCCTCAGGCAGGTCCTCCAAGGAGTCCAGAAGACAACACAGCTGTCTTAGATGACGGCTCCGTGTGCAGCATCTGTGAAGACTTTACAGTGAAAGACAATGATATTGATAGTCTTTCCCTGGCTGAAATGCTCTGTTACGGCTTAGGGGTAGAATGCAGTCCACAGGATTGTTTTTGAACACTTGGTCCCAGCTGGCTTGGCCATTCTGGAAATCAGTGGGACATTTAGAAGATGAGGCCTAATTTAGGAAGTGGATCACTGAGTCACAGACCGTATCAATCATAGCCAGTCTCAGTTCCAGCTGAACACTCTGGTCTATGAACATGTTGAAGAGTCCTAGCCACAGAGCCTTCCTGCTTTCCCTCTGCTGTGGACTGTAGCCTTTCAAACCGTGAGCCACTAACAATGCTTCTTATCAAGTGTTTGTTCACAGTGACTAGAAAAGTTACTGATGTATAGGCTTGTACTGGCTGGTTTTGTGTGTCAACTTGACACAAGCTGGAGTTATCACAGAAAAGGAGCCTCAATTGTGGAAATGCCTTCATGAGACCCAGCTGTAAGGCATTTTCTCAACTAGTGGTCAAGCCCTTTGTGGGTAGTGCTGTCCCTGGGCTGGTGGTCTTGGGTTCTATAAGAGAGCAAGCTGAGCAAGCCAGGGGAAGCAAACCAGTAAGTAACATCCCTCCATGGCCTCTGCATCAGCTCCTGCTTCCTGACCTGCTTGAGTTCCAGTCCTGACTTCCTTTGGTGATGAAACAGCAATGTGGCAGTGTAAGCTGAATAAACCCCTTTCCTCCCCAGCTTGCTTCTTGGTCATGATGTTTGTGCAGGAATAGAAACCCTGAGACAAGGCTGTACTATCTAATTTACGTGTGTCCAATGCCAAGTAGATTTGTATGAGTATGTCTGTACAGTGATCTAATAGCCTAGTGACCTGTTTCTCAGAAAGCATCCCTATTGTGAGATGCAAATCAAAACTACATCGAGATTCCATCTCACCCCAGTCAAAACGACCATCATAAAGAAAAACAACGAGAGCTGCTGGTGCGCATGTGGGGGGGAAGAAGAACCCTTACTCAGTGTGGGTGAGGGGATCAACTGGTGAGATAGTGAGACCACTCGTGGACATGCACCTGAAGGACCCTAAGTCCCTCCACAGAGACACTTGGATATCCATTTTATTGATGCACTATTTACAGTATGAAGAAAATGAATAAGCCTACATATCCATCAGTAGACACAAAGGAATACTGAAAATGTAGTACATATATACAATGTAATTTTATTTTGCTATACAGAAAAAAAAAAATGAGGGTTGGGAGATGGATCAGCAGGTAAAAGCACTTGTTGCCAAGTCTGACAACCTGAGCTCAAAACTTAATGTCCACGGGATAGACAGAGAGGTGACTCCCACAAGTTGTTCTATGACCTCTACACACATGCCCTGGCATGGGGACACACACACACACACACACACACACACACACACACACACACACACATGAGGGTTAAATAATAAATGTGAGGGGAAACGAAGTTTTACCAAAGTAGGTGGATCTAGAAATTTTCATTAAAAAGAGATAATCCAGGGGTTGGGGATTTAGCTCAGTGGTAGAGCACTTGCCTAGCAAACGCAAGGCCCTGGGTTCGGTCCCCAGCTCTGAAAAAAAGAAAATGAAAAAAAAAAAAAGAGATAATCCAGACTCAAAAAGACAAATACCACATGTTTACTCTGTTGTGTAGATCCTGTATTTTAATTTTTATATACATATCTATGTGTCTGTGGATTACGTAACATGGTCCTCTGGAAGAGAGGCAGGAAGGGAACAGAGGGTAGTGGAATGCATGTGACATGAAAATAGTAATGGAACTACTTCCAGAAGGAAGGTCTCAAGGTAGAGAGTAGGGAAGAGCAATGAGAAGAGAGGATCTATTAAAAAAAAAAAACAAAACAAAAACAAAAACCAAAGTATGTGTGAGTTCTTGCCTCACATCCACAAAGCCCTGGGTTCAATCCCCAGCACAGCATCAGGGTGTGACCTGTAATCCCAGCACTTAGAAGGTGGAAGCAGGAGGATCAGAAATGTAAGTTAAACAGGATTACAGATCTAGTTCAAGGTCAGCGAGAGCTAGATACGGTATTTCCAAATATTGGTATTTCCAAATTATTTCATCCCAGCTGCAAGCTGTTTTTACTCTGTGTGTGTGTGTGTGTGTGTGTGTGTGTGTGTGTGTGCGCGCGCGCGCGCGCGTGTGTGCAAATGCTTTGTAGGGCTGGAGAGCTATCTCAGTGATTAAGGCTATGGACTACTCTGAAGACCCAAGTTCAGTTCTAAGATCTCACACTAAGTTTCTTTAATTCCAGATCTAGGGTCTTAGCCCTCCTTAGATGCTGCACTCACGCAAACAAAGCCCTGTGAGTTTGTGCCCAGACACACATGTATACACATAGTTAGCAATAATTTTTGAACACCTTAGACATAAATATGGACAGTATCATCAACCTCTCAGTCTGTCTTAGCATTCCTCAGGGTCCCCAGGCATCAGAAGGCTCTCTTTAGTTTCCACTGTGAAAAGACAAGTCAACAGCAAAAGGCAGGAGGAAAGCCTTGACTCCTAAGACGAAGTCCAGCTTATAGCACTTGGTCTACAGTCTACACTCATCAGCTAAAACTAAACATGATGAGACACACTGGTCTTGTTCCTACATTCTTCTGTTTCAGGCCTTGCCTCGAAAGAAGAGGCAGCTGAAGTATAGAAGAAAAAGACAATTAGACTCAGCCACAAGAAGAGATAATGCTAATTATTATACCCTGTAAACTTGCTGAGGACAGGAATTAGAGCTAAGACATTCTACCACTCAGAGTAACTGCTTGGTGCTGGGATTGTACTCAGGAACTGTGTGTGCCAAGCACACACTCTACCACTGAGGTACACTACTAGCCAAAAATGTAATCTTATTTGTTTTTGCTGTTGTTGTTTTGTTAAGATGGAGTTCCTCCTATATAGTTCAGGCTGACCTTGAATTTATGATCCTCCTGCCTCAGTCACCCAAGTAGCAAGAGGTCCTTGTGCTCATAGATAAGCACTGGAGAATCCAGGAATGTTGGACATTTCAGGCTTGTCTCTTAAAGCTTGTTTACCTATTTTCTACCCAGAACTCTGGGAATGGAGGTAGTTTACAACCTGGTAATGTTTTGCTGTCTGTAAGGCCAGGCTTCACCCAAATACCCCAGAATATTATGCTTTTTTTTAATCCCCCCAATCCATCAAATCTTGAGCATTGCTTCTCAATCCATAAAACCTATCCTCATGAGAGATGTCACTTGTACTTTACAGCAGCCTAAGTGAATTCTATGTTACCTCACAGCCAGGCCAATTCTGACTCCAACAGGCATTGTGTTTACCCCAGCCATTCTCCCAGACCCTTGTCCTGAGTTTTATCTCTGAGTCAACAGAACCCATCTTTATGGAAGAGGCCATAAAGAGTTTCAATGTAAGCATGTCTTAAGCTTTGTCGTATACATGGGACTGAGTTAATTGTCATCAAGAAACATATTGTACTCCGTTTAAATATGACTAAATTAAATCACCTGATGACAGGCTGCAGCAGTTTGGCCCAAAGCCAGCTAACTACGTCAGGGTGAACTGACCAACATTCATTGTCACCTCACCTGGATCAATACCCTGCCAGCCATGATGCTTATAGAGACTCCCACACGTATGTTTTTGTAAGTACACATGTATGGGGGCTGCCTGTATAAGTACACATGTGTGAGGGGTGCCTATATGTGCACAGAGGTCCGAAGAGACCTTGATTCCTCCTCTTGTCACTCTACCTGTCCCTTTTGAGGTGGGGTTTTTCCCTGAAACAGAGGTTCATGTTTTCTTGACTAGGTCGTAAACCAGCAAACCCTAGTCATCCTCCTGTATCCACCCCCTCAGGGCTGGGGTTACAGGCATGCACTGGACCATGCTTGTCACATGGGTGCTAAAACTCCAGTCCTCATGATTGTGGAGCAAATACTGTTAACCACTGAGCCATGGCACTCAGCTTCTGAAGATGAGAGTTTTTAAGATAACCCTAGTGGCAAAGCTGAAGCTAAAACAAGGAGCAGCAGCCTGGAGGTGAAGCCAAGCACAGAGGTGGCAGCGTGTGCTTGTTGTAGTCCTTGTGCCCACAAGAAGGGCAAGAGGAATGGCACGAAGCAAGTTCTAGGCCAACCAGGGCTACCAAGTAGACCCTGTGTCAACAAAAGGCCAAGTGAATAGTGAAAGAATCTGTAATTGGACAACCACAATCAGGATAGAGAATGGTAAAGATATGCTACTATATACTTATGCTGCATATTTAATTAATTTTGAGACTGTGTCTTTAGTAGTCCAAGTTAACATGAAGTGGAGGATGACCTTAAACTCCTGACTCAAAGGCTGCCATTCTCCAAGAACTAAGATTATAGAGTTTTGCTTAATACCAAGCTTTAATTCTGTTAAGTAATGGAATTCAATATAACTTTTTCTCATTTGTGTGTCTGAAGAATCAGTTAAGTAGCTGATGTTTTGGTGGTGGTGGTATCTGTGTACGTGTATTGTTTGCCTATGGGGTTCTTTGTTTAAGACAGGATTTCTCTATGTAGCTCAGGCTGGTCTCAAACCAGAGACAATCTTCCTATTTCAGCAGCCCCCACCCCACCCCACTGCCCTGAGTGCTGAAATTATAATTATATACCACCATGCCTAGCTAAATAAACCTGTGTCTTATTGTGCAGTGCAGTGCTCTTTTGAACGACATCCCCAACCCCTACAGTGTTTTCTTGTGCTTTTTTAAAAGGAAGACCAAAAATGGCTTATGTTTCTCAATAGGAAGTTTCCTTCCTGCACACAGCTGTTTAGAAATGTGTGTGTGTGTGTGTGTGTGTGTGTGTGTGTGTCCCTTTTCCCCAGTTGAGGGTAGGTGCAAATTACTTCACAATGCAGTCTGTTGTTGGTTTGCATCCTTCTCTTCCTGAACTTGCCACCAACTGTCTTCTGTTATTGCTGTTATTGGCATTGTTTCTTAATTGGTATTTGTTGGCCATCAAATAAAATGTTTCCAGAATATGCTGCCTTCTTAAGAAAACAAAAACAAAAACATTGAAACGTACAAAAAAAAAAGCAACTGCCCTTAACTGGGTGTAAAGGAAATGGAGGGGATTAAAGGGATTAAATTCGAGGAAGGGAAAAGCAAACAGCAAAGGTTGACTCTTTCCAGACATTCCTCTCACCGGACAGGAGAAAATGAGTGATGTGTCTGGCTTAGGAAGCTGTGGGGCGAAAGGTTACTAAGAAAGGATGAGAAAGAGGAATGAACTCATCTTTTGGTTTCTTCCGGTATTCACTTGGAGATCCACATCTCAGCTAACCCGGGCTTTTCATAAGCCTCCTCTCTTCTTATGTGGGCTTGACCCTGTGCCCCCTGCTCCCCAGCCGTACACGTTAAAAACGCGTTCTTATTGTTCAGCTACCGTTTGGGTTTTGAGATAGCATCTCATGTATCCCAATCTGGGCTCAAACTCACTATGGGTGAGACGCTGTGCTTGAACTTGTGCTCCTCCTATTCTACTTCCTAAGAGCTCGGACGGCAGCCCTGCACCATTATATCAGCCTGAGGTCCCTGGCCTATGCCTATATTCCCATAGGAAGCACACACACTACCTGGGGCATGGACACCAGAGCCAAGCGACTATGGAAACTGCTCTGAGTGGGAGGGGGATGGGATGGGGATTTATGGATAGGGAAACCAGGAAAGGAGATAACATTTGAAATGTAAATAAAAAATATCCAATTAAAAAGAAGAAAGAAAATTGCTCTGAATGGAGCTCCTATGCTTTTTCCTGTGTGATTCTACCTCCTAACTCAGGGATTGGAGTCCCACTTAGAGGCAGGCAAGAATAGGGGATTTAGTAACCTGAGCCAAGGCTTGGTTTGACTGTGCATCGCTCCTCTCTTCTCGTACTGCACCCAGCGGCTCAGCTCTAGTACCATGGCATGCACACACACCCCTCTCTGAGATATCACCCCTCTTTGGAAAAACAGGTGAGTTTCCTCACCCTAATCATAAGTGAATTTAGGCAGTTACACTTCTACCTGGAGCCCAATATATCCATGTAAAGAATGGAAGGCCAATCCAGCCTGAACCACTTTGGGGTGCATGCACAACAAGGCAAAACTGTGTCCTCAAACATTAGTGAGAATCTCCTATTTACCATATAATGCTTCTGTGTAACTGGATATGCATTCGATTAAAATCAAATGCATCTTGGAAGGAACATACACAGAAAAATGATTCTAGGACCTAATCTGTCAGTCAAAACAGAAAACCACTCTCACTATGCCCCTTTATTATCCAAACTCCGGCACCTCCTGACCTCATAAAAAGCCCCAAACAACAATCAGGGCCCTTGAATATCCTCATTCATTTGGCCCATTGCCAATCTTGGCAATATATCCCTCTTTGATCTATACTATCATTTCTCTTGAAATAAGGTTTTGCTCCTTTTGCAAATTTGTGTGAGTTCTTATTTCCAATTCTTTGGATAAGCGGCCAAGAACATAAAACACCTGACCTAGACCACTGGTAATAACTTCAAACATCAGTTCTTCTTTGAGGTTTCTGTGGAACACCCACACCTATGCCGATGTTCCATCACAAATTACACACAGATAATGGTGCTCTCAAAATGTCTAAGGACTCATTAAGATGAGTTCATTCATAGCGCATGTGCTAGTCGTGGCGTGTGCTTCATGGTCAGATATGAACGATTCTTATTATTATCATTATTAATTAATTTTATTATCTGATGCTGGGGATTGAACCCAGAGATGCTCACATGCTAGACATGGGTTCTACTAAGCTGCTCCTCCAGTCCCCAGAAATGCTTTAGATGAGCAGCTCATCTGTAGTGACCAGGACCAGAACCTGTGAGACCTGAAAAATCCTGAATAACAGCAGGAAGAGGAAGAGGAGGAGGAAGGGGGAAGATGTGTTATT
Source organism: Rattus rattus (assembly GCF_011064425.1). Lineage (NCBI taxonomy): Eukaryota > Metazoa > Chordata > Mammalia > Rodentia > Muridae > Rattus > Rattus rattus. The sequence continues at coordinate 45,644,272 of NC_046154.1, read as the reverse complement.
GAGTTAGGGAAAGACAAGAATCAACTGGACTCCAGATCTCTGGGCCAAGAACAGGAAAAGTAGAGCTTTCCTGATATGTGTGAAGCTAAACGTATTGGATTTGAAGAATGTAGCACACTCTGACTGTACCCTCAGATGACAACAAGTGGGTATTCTAATTTGGAACGTAGGGAGGAAACTGGAGCTACAGATCCAGACTTGGGAGTTTCCATTTATAGGGGGTAACTTAGGGGAAGCACAGAGGTCATGTGGGATCTGGATGAGATGTCTGGGACAGAATAGAGCCCAAATCACAGTGACGATGGCAGAAGGTGACTGGCCACGGAGAAATGCCAAGACCATGCAGTTAGGATAGAAAAGAATGAGAATTTGGGTGAAGCCAAGACCTAGGAGGGAAAAACTTCCAAAGTCAAATGCAAGGAATAAAACAGGTTCCTCCTCTGTTAACTGCATTTCATAGTGGATTACAAAAAAAAAAAAAAAAAAAAAAAAAAAAAAGAAAATTATTAACAGAATATGTACGTATGTATGTGGGGTGGGGTAGATCTGGATAGTGAGCTTTAAAGTGGTGAATTATAAAAATGGGGGGCCAGAGAGATGGCTCAGCCAGTAAAGGCACTTGTCACCAAGCCTGAAGGCCTGGGTTGTATCCCTGAGACCCACCTCGTGGAAGGACAGAACTAATTCTAAAAGTTGTCCTATGACCTTCACACACACACACACACACACACACACACACACACACACACACACACACACACACACACATGTTGAAATGGCACTAGCTTCTAGGTCATGGTGAAACCCTCCTGGATGTAAAAACTATCAGCAGTACTGATTTGTGAAGAGATGGATTTTTTTTTTTTAAGACAGCGTCTCACATAGTCCGGGCTGGCTTCGAATCCATTGTGTATCTGAGGATGGCCTTGAACTTTTTTTTTTTTCTTTTTCTTTTTTTCGGAGCTGGGGATTGAACTCAGGGCCTTGTGGGTTCTACCACTGAGCTAAATCCCCAACCCTGGCCTTGAACTTCTGATCCTCTTACAGATGCATGACCTATCTTTTGAACTCTATGTACTGCTAGGGATTGACCCAAATGCCTCATGAATTCAAGGCAAGTAGTCTACAGACTAAGCTACATCTTTTGGGGTTTTTTAATTTCAACAATTTTCAGCAACTTGAGTGCACCAACTGTAATTACCAAGGGCTAGAAGGACTTCCAGGGTTGAAGAGACTAGGGAAAAGTCTTTATGGAGATGATAGACCATTAAGTCTAGGCTGGGTGTGGCAGAAAAGGAGCATAGATAAAAGATCTGAGAGATGGTGTTGGATCTCACATGGCGTTGAAGAGAGGCGTCTTGGATATAAGACAGGTGGTTGTGGTCTGAGAAAAGAAGTTTGGGGTTTCAGAGTTGATAAAACTACACATGATCTCAGGAGTTGAGTACTCGCATGTGGCGAAGTGTAGATTACGCAAGGCTTGGGAGTTAGGACACCATGTACTACTGGGCACTCCGTTTATGTGGAAGTTGGCATCAGCTATAGCATGGCAGGGGTTGAGGTTAAACAGAGAGCTGTGGGGCAGGGTCTATAAAGAAAGCTGCCAAAGGACAGAGGCAAAAGAATCCTGGGCGACTCTCAAATTCCCTCAGAGACCTAAACAGAACACTGAAGAAGCTAGACACTTCATGTGTAGAAATCAGTTGCACTTTTGCTCTTAATTTTCAGTGCTAGTGATTGAACAGGGAGGGCCCTGGACACGCCATGCGAGTGCTATGTCACTGAACTATAGCCACAGCCCAGAGATAACCGTGGATGCCAGTCATCTAGGAGCTCCATTCACATGAGCAGAAGGAGGTGCTCCAGCTGCTCCAGCAAATCACTTTAGTAACTTCTAGGAGTCTATCACCAAGGAAGTCATCTGAGGTTCGTGTGCGGGGAGCCTGCTATAGTAGCAACAGTCTGAAAATAAAAGAATGTCCAAAAGTCGTAATAGCCCCATATAATATATGTACACACATTATATATACATGTATAATACATGGACTTAAAATGATGCTTGAGGGCTGAGGGCACATTCGGGGGTAGAATGCAGGCCTAATATGTGCCCACCCTGTGTCCCATCCCTGAGTATCACAAAACAAACTAACAAGCAAAGCAATTCCCTAAGATATAAAGATCTATTTTTTGAAAACGATATAGGGGCTAGAGTGATGGCTCTTCATTTAAGAGCACTAGCTGCTCTTCCAGCAGACTCAGGTTCAAGTCCCAGCAGCCTCGTAGCAGGTCGCAGCCATCTATAACACCAGTCCCAGGGGATCTGACTGTTTCTACAAACATCAGGCATGCTGTAGTACACAGTCATACATGCAGGCAAAACACTCATACTTATAAAAATAAAAATTAGAAAGTTACAAAATCAAATAATATATATTGTTATAAAAATTATATATATGATTTCAATTTTACTTTTTAAAATTTATATATTTAACCTATAGAAGACTTTAAGGATATACACAAAATATCTGTAGTCAGATCTTGGCTAATTGCTTCTTTTTTTATATATTCTTTTAGTGACTTCTGAATTTTCCGAGTCATTATATTTATAATGAGAAAACATTTACGTCACAGGACTACAGGAACGTGTCCCATGCCTAGCTAAACAGTAGATTCTTCTTCATGATTTATTTTTTATGTGTATGTGTAAGTGCTTGCATGTATGTATATATGCCACATGCATGCTTGGTGATTGAAAGGTCAAAAGAATGGGTCACTGAATTCTCTGGAACTGGAGTTACAGATTGACCTGAGTTGGCGTGTGGGTCCTGGGAGTCAAAGCCAAATCCTCTATAAGAACAGCAAGTGCTCATAACTGCTGAGCCATCTCTCCAGCCAGTAGATTCTTCGCTTAGACCCTGAGGACACAGAAAAATCTATGCAACTTTCCCCAGGGTAGCATGACATGGGCAAAGGACCCAGCACTGTGCTTCTGCATAATTAGTGATCAATTCAAGTATGTTTCTTTTCTTCTTTCTAGGGAAGGTAGGAAAGGATTCCAAAGGAAGTAGTGTTTGCACTCAGTTTTCAGGCATGAAATCTTGGCTGGCTTAGAGAAGAGAAACTAACATTTGTTGCAGAACTGCTAAGAATAGGCAGTCTCTCCGGGCTTCCCAGAATGAACAAGGGGGAAACATTCCAGGCAAACAGATCAGCTCAGGAGAGATGCAAAGACTCAGACTCCCACTGGTGCACCCCGGAAACAGCCTCTTCTTCCAGATGTGGCAAAGTGAGAGGATCCAGTACATCCACAGAGGGAGGCAAAAGATGGAGGCCTGGGTAGAGTTTAAATGTCCATAGCCTTGTAGAATTGCAGGCACATTACCTCAAGACAGAGGCAAAAATCTCACTGTTCTGCCTGAGTGGAAGAGTATCAATTACAAGGATCTAACCTATCTAATTCCCAGGACTACACAGTGATTTCCAAAACATGGGCCATGGTGCATAATTTATGCCCTCACTTTGTAGCTTTGTAATTAAATCTGCAGAGGATCTGGAGATGCAGGGCCGTGCTGGTGCAGCTCCCAGTCTATATAACTATGCCATACTGGAGAGTAAAACTGATGTTGATGGTCTCCAACACTTTTCTGCCCATGAGTTTACAGATTATGGCTGGAATTAAGGGGCACAGACAACTGGACAAATGAAAAATGAAAGACCATGTGAACTCACTGACCACAGTCTTCTTGAATTCCTGTGACATTCAGGGTCTGTACATTCCAGTTTTTAAATATCTATTATGTATTGTTGTAGGATAGAGACCCAAAGACCACTCACCATGACCAAAGTCTGAACTGGGAGTCTGTATTAAGCAGCTAACTACCTGGAGAGAAACATTGCTCACAGAGCAGCTCTGGTGCATTTTATAGGGAGTTTTTTAAAGACAAAGAACACAGAAAAACTACATCCTAGTTGGCAGTTGCAGGGGAGGTAAAACAAGCAAGCAGTTTAACAGAAGCCAAAACCATGCAGTTAGCTTGACCTGAGTTTCCAGAACAGGGTTGGGTACTTTCCCATGCGACTTTTCATGGTAGGGGTAGAAAAGTGGGGGAGGGGTATTGTTTGCTGTCTGTCTGGTTCCTTCTTTGGGTATCAGACACCTCTGCACCAAATCAGACTGAGGGGCAATTGGAGCTGGGGATAAATAGATTCTATGCAGTTCTGGTCTGTCCAGGAATGATGGAAATGTTACAGTTCTTAGAAGAGAAGCAAGAAGGCTTGGGTGGCCTTGTAGGGCAGACAGCTGGGATCCCAGGTCTCTCATCTGCTACCAAAGCAGCAACAGCAGCAGAGGTGGGGACAGTGGAAGTGATGGCAGTGGCTGCATGAGCTTTGGCAAGCTAGGCGGGTCCAAGATCCAGTGGGAAATGCTTCAGGAGAGAGAACTTTTCCCCAAGTGTTGCAGCTGAGTAAAGACAGACTCTCAGGCAATCCTCAGTGAAATAATGTGTGTGCTTTAGTCCATATGGACAGGGACTATCTGAACATTGAGAAGAAGGGTAGGATTTAGGGGTAGGTGTTTCCTATTGGCTCAGTTTGTGATACTCTATTTGCATGGGGAATGAGTCCAGGTATTGCAATATGTGACTGACTGTCCATGGTCCTCTTGGTGGGGTGTTGTGGGTTCATGTTCCAGAGCAGGTACAGAAATAGGTAGGGAGTGGCTTGACTCCGCCAATCACAAGTCTCTAAGATCCCTGGGCTCTGATCTCACTCAGCCTTACCAGTTCTTCTGTCTGGTGGCAAGGTCCACTTGCTCTACAGAGGGGGTTCAGTTTCAGGTTAAATCAAAGATGGCTCCAGCTGAGACAAGATGGAGGACCCTTTACCCTGTCACAGTATGTCCTGAACTATTCCCTAGGTAGTCTGATGATATAAGTAGGATATTTATCAGGCATATACTGTGTCTTGGGGCTTATCTTATTGAGAGTATTTTTCTGTACCAAATGTTCTAGGGTCAGAGTGGAGAATAAATCAGACTCGGTCACTGTCTTCATGCAGCTTCTAAGTGTCTCAAGGACTCCTTATAGCAGCTGATCAAAACTGAAACTGTCAGCTGGACTTGGTGGTTCAAACCTTTGATCCCAGCACTCAGGAAGCAGAGACAGATGGATCTCTAAGTTTGGTGGATCTCTGGTCTATAGAAGAGTTCAACAAGAAGCCAGGGCTATGTAGAGAAACCCTGTCTCAAAAGACCAAAATAAAAATTGAGAGAGAGAGAGAGAGACAGAGAGACACAGAGAGAGACAGAGACAGAGACAGACAGAGACAGAGACAGACAGACACACACACAGAGAGAGAGAGACAGATAGACAGATAGACAGACAGAGACAGAGAGATAGAGACACACACACAGAGAGAGAAAGAGAGAGAGAGAGAGAGAGAGAGAGAGAGAGAGAGAGAGAGAAAGAACCTTGAAACTGTAAGAAGCAGGAAATGAGAACTAGGTGAGATCAGTAGTTAGTCCAAAGTTGACTCACCCATTAGGCATGTTGCCAGTGGCACTTAGTAGTTACAAGGAGTGAAGAGAATGTTCTGATTTCAATTCCTTTTAAAGTAGAAGAGAAATGAATATGCTAACAATGAGTATCTAAGAATTAATCCAAGCTGTATTATATTTATATTTATGCCAGTGCAATCATATATGTGTATGTGCATGTTTGTGGGGAGTGCACATGTAAGTAGGTGTGCATGCACATAGGTGCAGAGGTCAGAGGTTAGCCTCTGGTGGTTTCCTCAGAAACTGTCCACCTTGAGTTTTAGAGAGAATCTCTCTTTGGGCCCTGGGGCTTTCTGACTAGCCTAGGATCAGGAACCTGCCCATTTCTGCCTTCCCAATGCTGAGATTAAAGTAGCAACTGCCATGCCTGGATTTTTACATAGGCAGTGGAAATCCAACACAGATCCTCATGCTCCCATGTCAAGCACTGTACTGACCGGGCGATTTTCTCCATCCACTTCAGTCACCTTTAAACAAAAGAGTGTAAGGCACACAAAGATCATAACATAAAACATTATGATAGCTTGTGCCTGTAACCCAGCCCTGCAGAGACTGAGGCTGAAAGATCGTGAGTTGGAGGCCAGCCTGAGCTAGAAAGCAAGAGCCTGTCTCCAAAAAGTTATTACTTCAAGAGGTCTGGGAGAGGGCACTTGGGTTACTTATGATAAAATGCACATGTGTATGGACTTGTCAAAAATAAATAAAAGACTCTTAAAAAATAGCCACAATAAGACCCTGATTAGCCACACATCACGATGTTGACCAAAGACAGAACAAGAGCTGGAGATGGTTCATCTGACATCTGTAAAGCCAGGGCTTTGGAGGTGGGGCAGAGGCAGGAGGATCATGGATTCCAGGCCCTCTGGGCCGCATAGTGAGACACTATCTTCAGAAACAAAGCCAGAAGAGAGGCAGGCAAGGGTAAAGCAGGCACTGAGAGACTGACATCCTCTAGGGGTAGATGCTTCTAGAGCATTGGTTCTCAACCTGTGGGTCAAGACCCCTTGGCAAGCCTCCATGTCCAAAGATATTTACATTATGATTCATAACAGCAACAACACTACAGTTATGAAATAGTAATAAGACTAATTTTATGGTTGGGGTCACCACAGCAAAAGGAACTTTATTAAAGGGTCACAGCATTGGAGGCTGAGAACCACTGCTGTAGGGGATGGAAATGGTATCTTTCATTGCCTCCGAGTACCTGACTCATAGTGAGTAGCTCAGGGAGTACGGAAGAGAATTGTGCTGAGTCAGTCCAGAGTGCCTTACGCAACATTGCTAAGGTTGAATAAATATGGGCCTCCAAGATCTGTATGTCAGACGTTAAGAGGTGGAGGCTTCAAGTGGTCATCTATCCCATCAGGGCTCTGCCCTCATGGATGGGACTAAGGCACTTAGAAGAGGTGCTTTATGGAGTAGCCTGCGCTTCTCATCTTTTCTTCCTTGTGAGGTCACAACATTCAACTCTTTTACCTCCTTCTGCCTTGCATATACAGAGGGCAGCCCTCATCAAATGGCAAGTCTTGCTCTCTATCCTCTGGGCACCTTGAGAAATAAATCTCAAATCTCTCCCCCTCTTCCCCCTCTCTCCCTCCCCCTCCCCTCCCTTCTCTCCATCCTTCCCTCTCTCCCTCCCCTCTTATTACATTGCTGTCTTTAATTCCTGGGCTTAAGTAATCCGTTTGCCCCAGTCTTGTGTGTATCTGGGATTTTAGGCATGTGCCATGCTGTTCAGCTGAGAAATGAATTTCTTTTTTTTAAAAAGATTTATACATTTATGTATATGAGTACACTGTAGCTATCTTCATGCACACCAGAAGAGGGCATCAGATCCCAATACAGATGGTTGTGAG